>NW_006441953.1:21762870-21765928 GCF_000325575.1 Pteropus alecto | reverse complement strand
GAAGGAACTTATTTAGGGTCTCTCAGCTAGTAAACTCTGAATAATCCAGTTTCCAACCCAAAGGCTATGCAATATTGCATCCTGGAGGACTCCTAAAGCAGTACCTGCAAAGCTCACCGACTTGAGGACATGCTAGGCACCAGATATTTTATGCGTATTATCTTCTTTAGTCTCTACCACACCTCTACGAGGTGAGGCCATTATTGTCCACAGTGCTCAGATTTAAACAAACTAGCAAACAGACAACTGAGGCTAGGGAGAGTTAAGTAACTTGTTCAAAGAGAGGGTGGGTCCATAATAAAAGCTAATTCCTGCTATTTCCTTCTCTCTAAGGAGCTTCTGTATTTTGCCTGAGGTTGTTAATTTCAACCACAAAATAGGATCAGGTGCTTGATTAAGGAATGCACTTATAAAAATAATAAAGTCCCAAAGTACAGATAGAGAATGTATAAATATATAAATTGCATTTATGTTTTGGATTCAACTTATCATTATTCAATCATTTTATGCTGACATTTATTCTATTTCCTTTAACATAGAACTGAGTGAATAATTGATGAGAACTATAGTATGTTAGAGTGGTCTCTGCTCTTCAGAAGAGGCAGCCAAGATGTTGGTCTGTGAAGCCTCAGCTACAAATGCTCTTAGCAGCAGTATGCACGCCAACCAGTACCTCCCTTCCCTATAACGCCTTAGGCTCTTCTCCTGGATGTTAAGCCTCTATTAATAGCTAAAGCTACCATTTGTGGCAGAGGTGATATTTTAGGGATTAAGAGCTGAGGTTCCAATCCCTCCTCTACAGTTTACTACAAGTTTATTCGTAGCCTATGGCAGCTTTTTTTTTTGTTAAATTCTCAGTACGCTGCTGAATGCTCATTAGGGGTCAGGGACTATTCTATGCACTTTACATTTAATCTCCTAAAGGTCCCAAGTGTGATTATTAACCCCATTTTATGGAGGAGAAAACTGAGCTCAGAGAGGGAAAATAAATGGATAATGGTCATACAATTAATAAGCTGCAAAGCTGGTGTTTGACTGCAGTTGCCTCTGATTTAACAGCCCGTGTTTCCCTTACTATGTGACGCTGCAGGACTAAAGAGGGATAGTATGTGACTACGTAAGAAACAGAATTGCCTTTGGAATAAGGACTTGGCGTGCAGATCTTGTACAAACTCAACGAGACACTATGTCCCCAGTTCTGTCAAATTATTGGCTATTTTCATTAGAACCAGTCTAGGATCAAATATGCAAGGGGCATATTCTTGAGCGTGTTAAAAGGAGTACAGATGTCAGAAAGAAGGATGGAAATGTTGATTCTGATAGCTAGAATAAGGAATCAATTAGCAAGTTGGATCAAAGTAATCATAAGATGCCTTGGCCAGTGGCTTCATCTGAGACGAAGTTTCCTCCCTGTTCTATGAAATGGGAATAATTATACCGAACTTATTGAGTGGTTATGATTAAATGTGTGAAAATACAGTACGGCATCCAGTTCCATTCTGGTGTGTACAGAGGCTCACCATGGCCTTCAACCCAAACCTACATCTAACACTCTCCACCGTTCTCAGCTGCAGTGGCCCTTCAGGGGACTCCCTGGCCACCCACACAACCTAGAGAAGCAGTTCCATGTCTATGCTGAGCATGACTTCAATCCAGGTCATGGTCTTGCAGGGGACAACAGACGCACCTTGAATATGACCTTGGTTGCCTTCCCGCAGATTGAGGACTGATGTGCCCTGTCCATTTCACTCACTGTGACTAGTGGACAATCAGAGGGGACTATACATCCTCAATAACTGAAGATTCAGGTCCTGACAAGGCATAATAGAAAATCTACCTGTGCTTCACTAGATGATAAAAAAATAAAAACTAAAATATAATGATTAATGTTCTCTTTATCAGCCCAGACATTTTGTTCTCAATTCACATTCACAGAGGCTTGCCCGCTGTGACAATGCTCTGCACTTATCCTGGCAGAGACAAAGAAAGCTTGGATTAGCCTAGCATTTTCGCCAGGCTTTGCAAGGCTCCAGGGAAGCCTGGAGCCTGTCTAAGCCTCCTGCTACTCATCTACTTCCAGATAATCCTTCCTCTGAATTCATCCCGAGAGAAAAATAAATCAGGAAGATATAGGGAAAATATTAAGTCACTTACGTAAAAATGTCACCTATTTTGGGGGAATTCAGATTTCTGTTTTTAAAATTTTTGTTTGCCTAATACCCCTTTCCTTGCTAAACTTAAATTATAAATTATTGACTCTTTCAGATATAGTTACGCCCCCATGAACCAGCTTAAGATCAGACTAAGTGACTTCCTAAAGATCACAGCTCAAGCAAGGGTGCATCTGGGAAGAGAATCTTAACCTCAGAACTATAGTTCATTAGAGCAATGCTTCTCCGATTCTATCATGCACCTGTGGATCTCAGGGGAGTTTGACCCACCGAGTACGCTTCGCTCTAATGCCTCACTCTTTGAAATGTGGTCCATGAATCAGTAACTTGGGCATCACCGAGAGCTGTTAATAACCTTTGAAATAGAGATTAGCAAACCCTATGCAAACCTGCTGATTCAGGACTGCAGTTTTTCAAGAACTCACTCCAGGGGAATATGTCGACACATTGACCTGTCAGAGGTACTGCCTTGGAGAGCATCCAACTCCCTCATTTTCCAGGGAGAGAAACTGAGCCTCAATCCAGTAACTGTCCAGAACATCCCATAGCAAGACCCAGTTTAGATGCCAGGATTCCACTTCATCAGTGTAACCCTTGGCAACATCACAAACCTCCCTGGGCTTTCATCCTCACAACAGTAAACTTGGAGTACTCACAAATGCTTTGCCTCCTTATTGGTATAAAATGTGATAATATCTGTGAAAGCGCTTTATTAACATCAAAACCTTATGCACAGAAACATGTGTGCCATACACCAAACCAAACTAACTTGAACTCTCAAAGATTGTGTGTATGTGTGCTCGCCCACGTGCACAAGTTCTAAGTGCGGAATTGGGCCATATATGACACATTCTGACCTACTTTGTTTAGAGTGTAACCTAATTCTC
>NW_006441953.1:21712127-21761946 GCF_000325575.1 Pteropus alecto | reverse complement strand
GCGCTCAGAATGTCACTGCCAGTCCAGCTAGTGATCTACCTTAGAGGAGAAATTACGACCTTGGAATCTCAGTGCAGCCGCACAGATTAACAGATAAAGTGGGGAACAGCAGCGTCTTTCTATACTTTTCTTCCTACCTTTCATCCCTTTTCCTTTCAGATGGGTAAAGACTTATGTCCGCTCCGCTACTGTGTTCCTGGGAACACGAATAGTTGACTAACCTTATTAAGTTCAATCTATCTCTGTGAATTAGTATCAGATACCTAATCGAAGCAATGGTCTGGTCTCCCACTGCCAAGAACAACTTTGGTCCGTTTCACTACGGAAACTTCCTCCGTGTAAAACTAGGGTTCCATCCAGCTGTATTGAATAAGAATCTTTACATGTGGGCCCGCCTGTGCCTATTTTTAACACTTTCCGCAAGTGATGCTGAGAACCATGCTACTCCGGGACTTTAAGTCCTCACGGGTGGCCACTCCCAGCTAGAGAATAGCCTTGAGGGCTTGAGCTGATCCTCTATCAACTCATTCTCCAGGCACCCAGCCTCCTGCTCTACACACAACAGACACTTAAGAAATGGTTATTGCCGATAATAAAAAAATAACCTCAATACACAGCAATTTGAAAGGCAAGTCTGTCTCTTAACTGTTTTTTTTTTTTTTTTTTTTTTTTTTTTTTTTTTTTTTTTTTTTTTTTTTTTTTTTTTTTTTTTTTTTTTTTTTAATTTTTTTTTTTTTTTTTTTTTAAATCAAATCCCTCTGTGCAGTCCCTGGATTGGATCTTAAGAGGCTCAGCCTGGTGGGATCCCACTTTCAACTCCAGTGCTGTTTAATAGAATTGTCTTTTTCCATCTCTCTGAGCCTCAGTTTACGCATTTGGGAAAATGGAATGATGAACCCTTGCCTTTTCTCTTTTCCAGGGTTGTCGTGAGGATCAAATGAGACAATACAGTAAGTGCCATGCAAGCATGTGTTAAAGAAGGACAGACATAAAAATGAAGAAGAAAAATAACTCATTTCTGGGGCAATGCCAGAAATCCAAAAATGACAGTTCACTTTCCTGCTCTAGAATTGGCCCTTATTTATCCTCGGTATTGCCGAGTTACCAGTTACATCTTAACTTATCCCAGAAACAGGTCATAAGTGAAAGAGAGTTTGATTCAGTGTAATATTGGAAGGCTGAAAAGCCCAGGAAAGCAAAATTCAATAAGTATTGACTAAGGTCTTGCTTTTGTAGTTTGTTTTGACAATAACCTTTATTTTTCAATTAATTAAGCTAGTGTTTCCCCAGGTCAGATAAAAGGCTGGACTTGGCAGGGTCCAGTGCTTAGCTCTCTTCTCTGTCATTCTCTTCCACGCTAGCTCCAGTTGGCTCTTTTGTTGTGGACAGGGGGCCTGTCATCCACCCCACCTAACTGTAGAATCTTCAAGGAAAAGAATTACAGCTTATGGGAAAACAGCCTTTCTGCCTGGTGCAGCTTTGCCTAAACACACAGTCCACGTTGCAGCTCGTTGGGAGCTAGGTCTGGGATCCCCCAAGGAGAAGTGGGCACACATTATTTGAGATGAATCAGAAAAAACCTTTGTCTCCTTCTGAACATTATCAGCATCACCATTGTTTGAAATTCTATCATTGGAGATAATATGCTTTGTTTTCTCCAGAGGTGATTGTGTGTGTTTTGTTTGTTTTAATAATGGTAATATTCCTGAGAATGGTAATGTATAAAATACTCTGCCTGAATGTCAATTTGTCTGTTGGATCCCTTTATCGACAGGAAGGAAGTTCTGGGCCTTACAGAATACATTGTAGGCAGTATGTGAGGCCCATTATGTGTATCATCCCCACAACCTCTCTGTATGACGAGAAGCAGAGATCTGAGGGCTGGAGGAGAGTCACTCCCCATGCAGTTGGTATGTAACAGTGATTTTTTTTTTTCTCATTAAACTTTAGTTTAATTGAGTCTCAAAATTCTGTGACAGATTTTTGGTCAAGTTGTTTCCATTACAAAGTACTGATTTTAAAAACTAATAACTTAAAAACAGCGGCAGTGATGTTTTGAGCACATAGCTTCATATAAATGTGGCCTTTTTTCTACTATTCCTCATAGCCCTCCAGAATAAATGAGGATATGATTATAAAGATTGCTTGGAAGGGAAAAAGAGGCTGAGATTTGGGTCACTTTGGAAAAAATCCTTTGTAATATTTAAGCCCCCAGTTGCAATGCTTTTGGAGCACCTCGAAAGTCCCGAACTGAAAATATTATGCTTATACTGGTTTAATAATTCCAATCCCCCTCGGTGCTACCCTGTCAGACTTTGTGGGCGAGCTGACTGTGTCATCCCTTTGGGCTTTCTGCCCTTGTGCCTCTCTGATCGGATGAGGTGGATTGTATCTGCCACCAATGGAAATATTTGATTCTTTCTCTGTAGAGGAAGGAGATTTCCAGGGAAATGTCTCCTTTACCTGGAAGATCTCCAGCCATGAGCTGGTGTGACTCCTTGTCATCTCTGCAACTAGGTCTTCTGACCTCTTGCCTTTTCTTTTGATTTTGAGTTATGATGTTGAGCAGAAAGTGAACAACTCGCCCCAAGGTTCATTTGCTTCTTTTGCTGTGAATATTTCATTCTATCCAGATTTCTTGGCTAGAATGAATAAGCCTGAGTTCCTTTTAATTTCCATCGATGTTCTTTGATATTGGAAAACATTCCACTCACAGCCATTCTGTAATCAATATCCCCGAGCCACTAAGGAGAGATCTAACTAGATTTTTGGTGGCAATTTAACTCGAAGTTGATGCAATCAATACTCTGTTCAGGCGAGTGTGATGCCATTAGAGGCTTTTCCCCCTTTGTAGGCTCACAGACCTAGCTTTTCTAAGCAGTGGAGAGGCATGTGATGTTGAAGCCAATGAGATTATAGCTTCTGAATCAAATTTTGCAGATATTAATGCAATCATAGTCTTTTGCTTCAGGACTCTTACAAAACCGACTTGACTCGCCCAAACCAATTTGAGACTGGAATGCTCAAGGGGAAAAATAATAATAATAATAATAACATTAAATGCAGGGTGCACAGCTTTGCTTCTCCACTGTTGTTTTCACTCGGCTTCTTTTCTGTTTTCCATTAAAAGAAAGACTTGCACTCTTTTCTGGAATACAATTCTAAAGTAATGTGGGGATCTATCTGTTATGGACTGAATGTCTACATCTCTCCCAAATTTATATGGTGGAGCCCTCTAACCCCCATTGTGATTGTATTTGGAGATGAAGTCTCAAAGGAAGTAATTAAAGATAACTGAGGTCATCAGAATGGGACCCTGATCTGACAGAATTAGTGTCCTTATAAGAAGAGACACCAGCGAGCTCTGTCTCCCTTTCCCTTTGCATGCACAGAGGACACAGTGAGAAGGCCGCTGTCTATAAGCCAGGAAGGCAGACCTCACCAGAACCTGACCATGCTGCCACCCTGATCTTGAACCTTCAGCCTTTTCTCTGTGAGAAAATAATTATCTGCTGTTTAAGCCTCCCAGTCTGTAGTATTTTGTTATAGTGATTGAAGCTGGCTACTACACAATTGATCTGGGAAATTCTAAATATTTGAGTCAATTTGTAGAAGTGTTAGATGATTTATTCTAAAAGCCTTGCAAATGTGATTAGAATACTAAATTAATACTGAGGAGGAAACTTTTGATCATCTAGAAATGATTAAGCATATGATCTTTTTTTTTTTTTTTTAAGTCTCATATGAGAACTAGCAGCTCTTGGATGTGTAGTTTCCTTCCTAATAGAAGATTAAATATTAATGCCCCTGCTCCCACAAACACATTCATATACCTTTTTTTGAATAGGATCATATACTGCTGCTTAAAAATAGTAAATTTTCAATATAATTGAGACTAGACTAACAATATATTCTATTCATTTGAGTGCTGGGCCTGCATAACTGTGTTTTCCTGAGCTAATGAGTTCATTTTTCTGATAGAAGAAAGCAAAAATGAGAGGAGAAAAATCTGGGCTTACAGTTGAAGATGGCACAGTAGATTTGGAAAGTGAAAAGTCAAAAAGCATTTGCTTTAAGTACCCCAGATTTCTTTCTTTCTTTCCTTCTTTTTCAAAAATATATAGTAAATTTGTTAAAAAGCAAATTTGTCTCTTCTCCAGCAACAATAATAAACATATGCTTTGCTTACTGTGACATCCCTACAGGTGACATGGTGTTCGATGCATAGTGGGCACTTCATAAATAGGTACAAATGAATGATTTTAAATGAATAATCTCACTGCACTTACAAATACATTTTGTAATAAGAAAAAAAAGCGTAACTTCCGCTTTTATCTTTATCAATGACAAACTTCATAGAAGTGATTGAGATCATATTAAATATTATAGTCATTATTTATTTTAAAGAGTTTTTTCTAAAAACAACAGCGATTTCTCCCAGTTACTAAATAGTCTAATGTGGATTTGAATCACCATCTGTTTGACTCAATAGTCTTTCTTTTTAGCCAGCGAAGCACGAGTTACCTTTTTTTCCTCTCTCATCCACTCAAAGGGCTTCTGTGTTTCTCCTCAGGGACCCTCATACTGGTTTGTGCAGTTTCCACCTCTTTATAGTCTCTGTCTCTCAACCTCGTAATGACCAGACACAACTTGAGACTTCCATATTACAGGGACCTAACACAATACGTAATAAATAATACACTATAGATATAACTACACTGTACTTTACTGAATAAATTGATGACGTTAATGAGATTCATTGTTGTATTCCATAGCCACACATACTCATTCTAATTTTACCAATGTTCTCTCAAATTCAGTGTTCTCCATGAAGAGTTATCAAAGGAGAGTTACTATTAATCACCAAAAACGAGTCAGCTATATTCTTTTCCTCCTAGAAATGTGATTAAGTCTTTGCCCCAATGAATACAGACCGTGCAGGTTAGCAAGCAGAGTCATGGTATATATTTGTGTGCTTTTTTCTCAGGAAACAGGCAGACCTTCTATGTAGGATTTAAAAAACACATTGAATGGAAATCATGAATCAACACCCCCATTTCAAAGCTCTAAGCACATCCATTCTATGTGACATATATCTGCTTATCTCAGAGCAAAACTATCTTTATGAACAAAGATCAGCTCAACTGATCATAGAAGTTCAAGATAGAAAGGATGACAAGAACATAAAAAACTGGATGGGCTCAAAGTAAAAATCTTAGCACATGGTTCATGAACAAATACACCTCTAAATTGCTCCAAATTGACTTTTTAGGGTTCTATAAACATGGACAAAATATGTACCTTTTTCAAGGAGGCTTAGGGAGATCCTTCAAAAACTTGGGTCTCACTAAGCCAATACAATGACATATAATGTTATTTTGTGTAAAGTGAACACTGAATTAAAGTTTTTAGATGGAATCGTTGAGATTTTAAAATCACATTAATAGATACTAATTTCATGTGTGTCAAGTACTGTGCAGGGTGTAGAGATAATTAAATCATCAAATAATTTGCAGTTTGCTTTATTTAATAAGACGCGATCATCATGATAATGCAAAGGAGTCAATCAAGATAAAATTAACAATAGCAACAATAATATCGAGTGCCACAAGGCATTATGGAGTAATTTGTCCACCAAGCTGGCCAGGCAGCAACTGACTTGGGAATATGATGGCATTCACACAACTCTGATCACTTCATGCCCGTGCCTCTGGCAGATCTCACTAATGAGTCACTGGGCTTTATCTTGCTGGACCCAGGAGCATCTCTTAAATCAATCTCAATTCTATGTCTTTGGCAGCCAATTAGCTAGAGCCGGCTGGCAAAATAAAATCTATTTGTCACCTCTGTCTTATATTATTCCTCATATGATGTGATTTGGGTCCCATAATCCTACTATTTACCACTCTCTTGGATTCCTGGCAGATGGTCTCAATTGTCTCACTTAATATCTATTTCAACCTTCTTCTCAAAAGTCATCCTTTGTTGTAAAGACTGGAAAGTAGAACCCTACTTTACCCAGACTCCTTTGCAGCTAGTGTTCCATATTGTAGTTCCACTTGAATTTGGAATGGAGGAAAGAGAGGTAAGATTGGGGCAGAGGCAGCATAGTTCTGTGATCACAGCTCTAGATATAGGTCTCGTGTTGCAGTGGTCAGCTTTCGGATCATGGCAGAGGTGGGGTGAGTCAGGTAGCTGGAGCTGCTCCTAGGAGACCTTCTTAGAGCTTGTTCTTCCAGCCTTTTGAACTAGTTTGTAAGCCACCTAATATGTGGTAATAAAATCCTTTCTTCTTAAATCTGATATCATGCCCCAGTTGTCTGTAACTGAACTCTAATCTATACAGCCTTTGTTCCTTAAACAGCTCTTAATATGAAGTCTGCCCAGAACCAAGTAGAGAATAGGTTTCTACTATCCAGTTGTCTCAAAACTAGATTTCTGTGAATGAACAGTGGTACATGATAAGCATTAGAAGTAGTCAGCCACCAGCTCTGTAGGTAAGAGTCTAACGTTTTGCGATTCTCTCAATCTCTCTGAGCCTTCATTCCCTCATCTGTAAAATGAGGGGATCATTCCGATTAATGCCAGGGCCCCTTCCATCTCTAACATTCTTTGCAGTTAATAAAATGAATTTCCAAGGTATCCCTTTAAAAATAGCTAATTATCTAAGACATTAAAAGAATCTACTTATCTATTCTGTAATTTTCTTGCATTAAGTGAAACTTTTTTTTTTTCTGAGTAAATATAATTGATTACTTCAGAAAGAGATGAAGTTATTTCTGAGATAGGCAGCTTATAGCTAAAGAAATTTTAGGGTTCCTCTTTTCATTTTACAGATACTGAAACTGAGGTCAATTAAGGAGCAATTACCTATGTACTGACATCCTCCCTTCATTATTCCAATTTTACCAGAGGAAAAAAAGGGAGAATATAGTGTGAGTTTGGGTGCTTATTACTGGAATGAAATGAAAGCAATAAACTGGGGTTTGCAGTCCTCGGCAATGCTCATTTATGATACGACCAGCTCTTGTGCTATGTCCCTTTGTGTATTTCTGAATACGAGTTCAACTTCTAACATCTAACACTTCATGTCTGTGCATGATTTTTCTAGATTCGATTATAAATCTTTTGGTAAGGTTTTGTTTTTCTATTCTGTTAACACCAGCGTTCCTTGCATTACATAGGCATTCGATAAATGTTCAATATTATTTAATTCAATCGAACTTAAGAGCAAATAAAATTCTACCTCTACAAAGAGTGAAATAAAAATTCAGAGTACCTAAAAATTTTTTCTCTGACTTCATCATTATTATTATGTAGTTATTGTTTTGTTATTTTTGTTACCTGATTTGAGGTGTTGTTTAAAAGTGTATAGTCACTGCAAAATAATGAAACAATAGAGTTTTAAAAATAAGTCAAAAATAAAATAAAACCAAGTTAAAAATATATTATAATGCTTTAAATAATTAGTCAATATGATTTTTAGATTTGACATTGAGCTTCCTGGCAGCCAAAGCAAGAAGCAAAGCATAACCCTTAGAAAAAGAATTAAAAAAAAAAAGGCAAAATAAAACAGTGAGTCCTGCATGTACATGTACAGGGTGCTCGAGAGAATAATTTTTCCTAACACTGAGTAGAATGATATGGTGAAAAGAGCATTTAACAGAAGTCGGAATAACACAAATAATTATTGACATTTGCATAGCATCTATAATATATAGAACACTTTTAAATATATTGAAGTTCACCTAAGCCTTGCACGTACAATGCATGTATAATGGTTATTAGATGTGTTCCAATTTTTAAAGAAAATGAGGGGGTGAGAGAGGGAGGAAGGGAGGCAGGAAAGGAGGAAGGAAGGAAGAGAGGAAGGAAGGAAGGAAGGAAGGAAGGAAGGAAGGAAGGAAGGAAGGAAGGAAGGAAGAATGAAAGAAAGAAAGAGAAAGAAAGAACATGATTGGAATGATCAGATTTGTCTGGATTCAAAGTCCATGGGCTGCTGCTGGGCCCATAGTCTCACTAACCAACCTCAGGGAGCAGACTGTTTACACCTTTGCACTTAAATGCCCATGACCTTCAGATATAGGATAATGATTTGTGCCTTTCCTGTCATACAGGGTTATGGAGGCAAATAATGACATGCATGTGGCAGCTCTCTGGGGCACCAACATAGTTATTGTAAGTACGTTAATTGCACTGTATATTAATCATTATAATTTAATCACCAAACTGAGAAAATACAAAATTATATAAAAGTAATAATTTGCATACGTTAAAGGAAATATTGCTGGCTATTGTCAAATTTTCATGGTATGCTCTGATTTCTGGCCTCAAACCCCAGTAGGGACGCAGCCTTCACAGGATGAAAAAAGGGAGGCAGGAGTCTGACCAGCGAGCCTCTTAAGAGAGCACTTGTAAAATGTATGTCCGCTCCATCTTCTGAGAAAATTAAGAGTCAAATCTTTGAGCCAGCCAAGGATTACATTTGTACATTTTGTTAACTTTAGCACAAATTGCTACAACCTGGGCCTCTGGTTTCCTTAGTAACCTTGATCAATAAGCATTTATGGGAAAGTGTCCTAATGTCAGTGTTGTAGCAGGATCCAGGTAAAATTCACTAGACTGGGGGATTCACTTTTATGGTCCAGAGGATGTGAGAGGTGGGGCCCCTAAGGGCCAGCAAATGTCCTCCTCAAGAGAACACAGGTCCAGTGTGCCATCGACAGAGCCGGCTACTGTGCTCATTCCTTCAGCTGGAGAATAGGGTACTTACTGGAGAAGGCAGGGCAAGTCAAAGGGCAATAGAAACCCGCTGTTTTTCTGTAAATTACTCCACAATTTACACTGGAGTAAGCCAAGAAAACTTTCAGATTCCCCTGGAGGGAATAAATGCAGACTTTTTTCCTTTTACTGTATAATAAAAACTGATGAAGAGGCACACGCGAAGTGTAGTTTCACTTCAAGGAGATTTCAGTAGAGGTATCATTATACAAAGATGGACCTTCAACTAAATTGAGAGACGACGAAAGACTGGACTGCCTAAATGCCACTTATTTTTGCAGAGGTAAGCAGCAGCATCTTTCTTAGAGGTTTGCTGCAGGACTGCTTCAGTAGAGCTTAACTATCTGGGGGACCTGTACACCTCTAAAATAACCTGAGCTAAATCAACACATATCTGTAGCTGACAACACAAACCTGAGAACACCATCCTGCTCTGTCATTGACATCAAACAGCGCCTAGGAAGAGGTGTGTCGATCTTCACCAGCATGAATACCAGCAGTTGCAGGTGCCCTGTTACTAGGGGAGGAAAGTGATGGACAGGCACAGCCTATGAAAAAATCGACATCACTGGGCACAGTGCTGGGAATTAATCCTTCACAGCTGTGGGGTGCCAAGCAAAATTGAAATCCGACCATCACGAAACATATTGAAATCAGTAGGTGTATATAAATCTCTAAATGATTACTTTGGCCAGGTGGAAAAAAGTTCCATTTACTGCCTGCTGTAGGAAGTTTAGTTGATAACACTGAAGAGAGAAGAAAGATTTAAAACAAGGTGTTTTTCGTGTGCACTAGGGCCATTATCCATGAATAGCTTAAGAGAGGACAGTTACAAGGCCAAAAAGATGACATGGTCTACCTCTTGGCTCCTGACAATAAATGGCCAAAATAAGTGACTGTACTTGTAAATAATTACCTTTAGCAGTATGTGTTCACTGTCCCCCATTATTACAGTGGCTATCCTAATATACACTCAGGCAGCCTTTAACTTGTTACAGTTTCAGACAATGAACAAGATGTTTATTTACAAATAAATACAGGTTAAAGTTTGGTTCCACAATGCTCAACCTGTATCTGCAAGAAAGAATACGGACGGGACTTACCGAAAACTAGTATAAGCTAATTCATAAAGGAGACAGATAATTTAAATTCTTCCTCCTTCTAGCCTCAATCTTTGTCTTCTTTCCCCACCTAGAAAACTCTTAATCACTCTTGAATCCCACTATGTCATCTCTCTTTGAAAGTTTCTCCAGCTCCAGTCAACAGAGGTTGATGCTTTATCTTTTGTTTTTATAACACCACTTTCATCACGTTTTATGACGTCTCTCTTCCCACTTTAAACCTCTGAGGAAAGAAATCATGTCATTAATGGAGTCGGTGTGTGGTTATTAAGAATGGGCTCCGCAACCGGACTACCTGTGCTTAAACCCTGGTTCCAGGGCTGGATGACCTCAGGTATGATCCTTAGTATCACTTGTAAAACTAGGAAAATGTGACTATCTACTCGTTGAATTACTATAAAAATTAAATGAGATGATAACATACAAAGTGCTTTGAACAGCACCAGGCTCAGTTGTTTGCCATTCTTTCTTTAAAAAAAAAAAAAAAATTGCCATTGTCTTGCTTCATGTCAAGCATAGAAGAGATGCACTATTATTGTGTATAAAAAAAAATTCCGTAACAAATATGTTAAGCTAAAGTGTTTATCAGTTCTCCAAACAACTATAATTAAAGAGCACATAGGATAAAAGTGTGTGTTCAAAGACTGGGCTTGAATGTCCCCTAAATAAGAATTTCTTCAATAAGCCTCTATGTATTTCCTAAAATATTTTATAAGGAATCAAGAGTATTTGTAAACATACTTATATGTTCTAAAACAATTCAAGCAAGGAGCAATGGATATGGTTGGCCAGGTTTGTATTAAATGACTTTCTTCAGAAACACTTTGATGAAATTAGGTACAGTCTGGGAAGCAAGTAAATTTGCTTCTTATCTTTCACTGAAAACTGCATGAGCTGCCTCCCCTTGTGTTCTAGTCATGGATACTTTGTGCTCCTTCCTGCTCTGCCTCCTACGTGCAACTGTCTGGCAGCAAATGCCCCAGAAAAGATTTCTTCATATGCACAGCGAGAGGGGGACCCAGAAATATGTTAAGGGTATGACGATCCATGCAAAGCAGTTCCCTCATCCTGAGAGCAAACAACCCCAGATAGCAGAGGCTACAACCCATTGAAATTCTGACTGAAAAGCGTTCATTCGACAAATTTAGAGAACTTACAAAGTTTCGGTGCTATTTTAGGGTGAAACACCCAGAAGCAAAAACCACTAAGCAGACTTCGAATAAAATTAATTCTACTAGAAAGCGATGACGTACTGACAAATGAAACAGAAAAGGGGGTCAGATAGTCCTGGAAGAAAGGGCAGAAAGTGTACAGTTTTAAATGGGAGGATGAGTGAAGACCCATAGAGACCTCTGAGAGTTTTGATCATGTGTACAATGGACTGAATGTTTGTGTCTGCCCCAAATTCACATGTGGAAACCCTAATCCCAGTATGACAGCATTTGGAGGTGGGGCTTTTGGAAAGTAATTGGGTCATGAGGGTAGAGGCTTGTGAATGAGGTTAGTGCCCTTATAAGAAGCCAGAGAGCCAGCTGGTTTTTTTTTCCACCATACAAAGATAAAGCCATAAATTTATAGTTTGAGAGCTCTCACCAGAACCTGACACGCTAGCACCCTGATCTCAGACTGCCAGCCTCCAGAACTATGAGAAATTAATATCTGTTCTTCAAGCCACCCAGCCTAGGATGATTTGTTACAGCAGCTCGAATAGACTTAGACAATGTATGTGAAACACACATACCAAAGAGCTTTTGTATTTTTGAAATAGACTCTGTTCTTCGGCATAACTTATTTCATGGAAAAAGAACAGTCTATTTCTCTATTTAATTCATTGTGAATATCAAGAAATTTTCCCATTGCTTTTCCACGCTATAAATAAATATGAAGTCCTCAGACATAAGAGAACCCAAGAAAAAAAAAATAAAATAGAATTTAAGAGTTTAGTAAAATTTAAATTTATATTTATTAGCTTTTCAGTGATATTTTCCAAAGTAAATCACAAAATGTGAAATAGCAAATTATTTTTATGTTTGGGACTATTTAGTAAACAAAGGGAATATTTTTAAAAAATCTCTGGTAGCTCAAATAAAGAAAACATCTTAAACTAAAGAGCTATTCAACTTCATCACTGTTCTCATATTCTATCACAAATTACACAATATCCTCTGTGTACATAAAGGGCCAATTTCTGAGAATTTGAAGATACTTAAGGTTTTGAGAAACGAATACACTGATCTCCGATGAAAAATGAAAGACTCCCCAAACTCACCAGAGACAACAAATCAAACTATTACTGGAAATAAACAAATAGTGTACATTTGGAACATACGCAGAGTTTTTAAAGAATGGAAATTGATTTCAATAACTCCAATTTCCATTAGTGTTTCATAACTCTAATTTCCATTAGGGTTGCAATCACCTGGATATCTGTTAAAAATACAAAGTGCTAGCTCCAGTCCCAAAATGTGAATTTGAAAATAGAACTGGGGAATATGCATGAAAATCAAGTATCCTGGAGATTCAGGTCCCAGAGGTCCCCAGAGACAACATTGTGGTTCCTGAAATATGATAAAAACAAATAAAAAATCTACTTCTATACAAGGAACTATTAATGTACCGTACAGACAACCTGTGAATATTTCCTCACATTTTGATTAGAAGTGGCGTTATAATTAACAATCCACATGTGCTTCAATTTAACTCATAAAACTAGCCCTTTCTATTTGGAGGTTATCAACAGGTTAGTGGTAGGAAAGTCATCTCTTAGTCTTCCTTTGATTCCCATGACAACACATCTTCTCTAAACCATTTGGCATCATTTGACCCTCACTTCCTCCTTCTTTGTGAAGAAATGACCTATCTGATTGGTAAATTTAGGAAGGATAATGTTCCCCCTCTACTCAATTTCTCCATTTTGTCCTTCTGGGGGCAAATTGCCCATAAGGAGCAGGATTGTCCTTTTCTCTTCCAGTCTTAGTCTCTCCTGGGCAGCACCACACTTTCCAGACCATGGGCTGGAGTGTCCAATCCTGGGCAGCATTGCCTGTGATTCAAGGCTGAGTCCGCCTAATCCTACACCTATCAGCAGGTCCATGTGGCTCTGACACTGGTCCGTAGCCTCCAACCTGGTTTCCTTCATTAACAGACCAATTTTTGTCCTCCATCTTCCGCTCCTTTGTCTTAGCTCTTATTCATTTAGAACAACGTGGAGGTAAAAGAGAAAGCTATTTATCTGGCTTCCTACAAAACTCTGATAGAACAAGGGCTATTTCAAACATGCATGCAGACATCAGAGTAGCAATATTGGTCACCAATGCAAACATTGAAACCAACAAGCTATGTCTGTCCCATTTTATTTACAAATGAGCCTAAAAAGTTTTATTTCTTTTATCATTTATTCATTCAAAAGTAAACAAAAAGGAATTAAAAGTAAAAGTTCATACTATCCAAATCACATGGTAAAATGCTGAAAGATACATAAAGAATTTATAGACAGTGATAACAGGATTCATAACTAACTTGCAATCTCAGCTTTAAGACATTTACTCAGATCTCTAAAGTATCCTTCAACTCACCTATTATCCATCTGATTTGGACTCATAACAAAGTATAAACATTTAGTTAGAATTCATTTAATTAAGTCATTTAATTTCTTAAACTTTCAGTTTATGTGTCTATAAAATGAGGATAAAAATTTATCTCTCTCCCTGTAAAGTTTGGGCAAAAATGAAATGGGAGTACATACCATAGTGATTTATACATAATAAAATAATATGCCATTATGAATAATTACTGTATTTCTTTTACAAATTAGTATTTTCATTATTCAGAAATTTGATTTTTTTCACTCAGGGAATCATGTAACTGTTATATGTATTTCTTCAGATTACACAACAATGACTTATTGATGAAATCCTACATCCACCAGGAAAGTTGCTATACATTTTATGGGTAATAAAGAAACATTAGTGCATACTTCCTGCACTCTAGAAGATTTTACTGAAAAGGAGAGATGCAACAAACGCACACTAGAAACAAAAAGTAGAAAGAGAATAGGAGAGTGGATTTTGTGCAGTAAAAGTCATAAGGCAAGACTTCTACTCATACTACCACAGAATTGCCATTTACTGAGCTCTATTTATGTTACAGAGCCTATTAGTTTTTACATATATGTGTATCGTCCTATAAGAGAACCCAAGAACCGTCTGTCCATCCATCCATCCATCCATCCATCCATCCACCCACCCACCCATCCATCCAGTCCTCAGCCCTCAGTTCTTACAACTACCAACAATCCAGTGAAGGTCTGGGTGACTTTATATAAGACAAACTTGACTTTTTGAAAACTGAAATAACGTGTCCAAAACCTTATATCTTATAAATGGTGGTACAAGATTTCAAACCCACTTTGACTTACACTCTTGACTACTATGCATAGTCTGGTCACACCACCCACTGATGGGGATAAAAACCAGATTTTGTCCTTGAGCTAAAAAGCTTATCCTAGCTACAATTAAAATATTTGGTTCAAATATTTCATCTTCTAATATCTTCATTCTTTAAAATCTGTATACTCATTAGCAGGGAAAAAAATACTATTGCTCTGGCAAAGCAAAGAAAGTGCACTTTGGATTGAAGTTGAGCAAGATCAATATTTTTTTTGACAATAATTAACTGAATGCTCTGGTCTTCATCCCTATTTCTGATGATCCTCCCTCCCCAAGATACTCAGGGTTAAGATTCTGTCACAAAAATTACCGTGAGCCATTCTGATGCTTACTACATGTTTTCTCCATGAGCAGTAATGTTGTAAATATTGACTACTTAAAATGCTTAGTTGATACCATGGAAATAAACATTTTTGCTTCATTTAAAATATCCAATTTTTCTAGCCTTTGAAGGAAAAAGAGAGCTAATGTGGAGTAATTAGTGGCAAGACAGAATAGGGCAAAATCTAATGTCAAGGATCCCGATTCTCACTTACAGAATATGACTTACTTACCATTATGTTTGGGAAAGATTATTTTAATTAGGAGACACATTACATAAATATTCTCTAGCATATTAGGGAGGAGGAGAAAATTCTTACAAGTTTACTTTTTTAAGACAAATCTTAAATAATTTTATATAACCAAAGAGAAGGTGGAGAGAAGAAATTAAGAACGCAATTAAATTTAACTTTCAGCCCCCTACTTGGGATTTGCCTCTGCTTTTTCCCACTATAGTTAAGTGTGAATCTAGTCAGCATTCACTTTATTTAGAAGAAGGCTCATGAAGAAGCAAAGGAAGGAAAGCATAGCCAGAGTTAATTATTACTATCCTATATCCTGACTATATCTAGGATTGGCCTAAGAACAATACTCTTGGTATCTCAGAATCCATAATGTGTTTGATGTATCAGCCGATTTTCTGTGGCTTACTATTCAAAACATAAGCCAAGTCCAAGAGCAAAGAACATGGCACTGTAAGGGAATATCACCAGTAATATCATTTAATGAAAGGAGTGAAAGTTCTCTAAGAAGAAGTAACTACTCATGGTATAGATGTCATTGGCATAAGGTCTCAAGCCACCTCTATCTACCTGGAAAATTCTCTTCCCTTCCCAGCCTGAGAAAATTTATTTAAAGGAGATGGCAGTCTTTTCTTAAATAATTATTCCAGGATTTAAGCTGTTCCCTGAAAAACAGACATATTCAGGTCCCTCTGGGATGTGATAGGGTATGATTTGTCTTCATAGAAAAAATTCTCCACTCGCTTTAGCCAGCCATTGGCATGAGTAGTTCCTATTATTGTAAAATATGTGTATTTAAGATTTATTAGCTAGTCAGGTCAACTCTCAACTTTACAAAGATTTTGCAATTTTACAGAATTTCTTTGCTGATCTCGCATTTTTCCTTGAATACACCTATAAAGTGTTAAGCTATATGTTAGTTTTATTGTTGATGCATTGCAGAAGCGTTTATACATCAATACTGAGGCCAGCTTGCTATTTTGAGCATTATACGTTTAGTCTAAAATCTTGTTAGGGACCCAGAGCTATTGTGCAAATTTTTAATGAGGTCCATTTTCAAAAAGAGTTTTAGCTGTACAACCTCTATTGTCCTGAAAGAATGCATTTGGCTAATTTCCTCTGTGTTATTTGCAATAACAGGAAAGAGTTAATCCTGCACTCACTCAGGTGATGTTTAGAAGCCTCAGCTAATTTCTTCTTCAGTGCACCAGTGATATTTAGGGATTGCTGAATAGAGTGAAGACAGATGTGGGATTTGTGTATTTGTTCAGGTGTCTCAGTCTTCTAATTATTTTATCATTACCTACTTTCCCCTGTAATTTGTTTAAATTTGAAATCACATCACCAATTTACCTCATTGCTGTCAGGTCTCCTGTTCATTCATTAGAGAATTTTTGTGACCAGGTCATTAATAACTGCAAGCTTGCTGACATATAAAGTCATTCATGTACTTAATTCTACCCAAATAGATGTCTGAAACAGTACTTGACTCCAAATATACTATCTTGATTTTCTTCACATATCATAGAAATTTAGAAAAAAAAATTGACAGTTACACAACAGGTTAGAGTGGAATAAACATTAACTCTAGCTTTTGAAGTCTGTGGTTGATTCCAATCCTACTGTGTCTTGCTCCTAAACAAGACAAGTTACTTAGCCCTTTTGAGCAAATTTCATCATCCATAAAAGTGTGTATAGAAAATACTTATGGATGATCTGAGATAGGATCGAACTCAACCTTATATGAGTAACAACACAAAATATTTACAATCAGCATAAAGAAAATTGTTTTTGGCAGCTCTGTTCACAATGTTCGGGATTGTTTTGACCCGTAGTTATGTAAAAAGATGAAGACCGAAGTCTTCATTAGCAAATGTAAGTTTTGATATAGTGTGCGCCTTTTCTCTAAATTATTCTATGTCTCGAAATCACTCTAAGAATTTGAAGATCTGTGATGTGGCATTACGATGATCTCCATCTCATAGGCAAGGAATTGAGGTCAGAGAGTGGTGATGATTTGCATGGGATCCACAGACAATATATTTCAGGGGCAGGATTTGACCTATGTCTCTCTATGTTCAAGGCTCAGTATCTTCTAATCTCAGTGTTGTTTTGCCTCTAAAGCCAAGCTCTACCATTAATTCACAAACAGACTCTGTGTAACGCCTATCTCATCATGACCTGTAATACGAGAAAGTTTGACTAGATGGGCTTTCATATCTTCCTACTCAAAATGTTTATAATTCTTGGTTCCAGACTTAGTCATGTGAACAAAATGTACCACATTTTTACTTGAGATGAACATGGATATGCCTCTATAAAAAGACATTACCCTCCCTTCCTGTTATTTAAATTAATCTATGTAAAATACAGCTATTAGTAAGGGTCAGAAAATATTTATTTGAATGCGCACAGCAATTGTTTTATGCATGACAATTTTCCTCCTAAATCCATACAGATCCAGAGATTACGTCATCTAGTGCGAGATCATGCCATTTATTCTCTTTCAATATATATATAACCTGATGCCTAGTGTACACCATTCTTGATGGTTGAGATGGGTGTGATGATCATGTTATAAAGGAAGTGCACCATGACTGACAAGAGCACAGAACAGGAAGAGCCTATTCAAGCTACAATGTGAAGTTCATGTCTGTGCAAAATTATGATTTCTAATGTTGGTTTAAAAGACATTAGCAATCCAGCCCTAAGACACGGTTTTTTTAACATTAAGCTTGCCAACATGCTCTTTCCCATCCACCCTCAAAATGTTCCCTAATAGCACATATTGACAGGGCAATAAGAGCAAACCACTGGGCACTCCTATGTTACGATGTGGCAGGTAAATCTGTGACTCCTTTAGAAAGCAATTTGACCTATCATATATGTTAAGAGATTTGAAACAGTCCATTCTATTGTTCCATTAATTATTAGTCTAAGATCTTATCTTAAAAATATAATTCTAAATTTATAAGCAACTTCACATAGAAATTTTATTACAGAATTTTTCAAATACTGGAAAAAATGCAAATAACTGATATGTCCTAGAATCAGGATAAGTAAATTATAGCACACAATTTATAGAGTATAATATAAGCATTAGCATATTTATGAAGGATCTATAATCTAATATAAAAATACTTATGCTCTGATATTGAATTTAAAGCTAAATAAAATTTTGTAATACACAATATCATTAAGTTTAAAGGAACAAATCTACATGTAGAAAAAACTAAAAGTATTTGTTTAAATAAAAATATTACTGGTGGTTACTCTTTGAATGATGGGACTAGGAATATTTTTGTCATGTTTTTTTCTTTTTTTAAAATATTTCTAAGCTTTCCATAATGATTGCTCATTACTTCTGTCATGAAAAAAAAACATGCCCCTTCTCAACACACAGTTTTGGTTTCAATGCTGTGATGTTTGCACACTTAAATTCAGTTTAATGATTTATGAACATATGTCTATAAAAAGGCTTATGAATTGTGTTTGACCATACCTCAACCCGATGGCACTCAATGTGCGGGATGTGACTTTTCCTGCCCTCCTCCCCCTTGGGATTCTAGGCAGTACCTGGAGACACTTTCGATTGTCACAGTTTGGAGAAAGATGCTACTGGCATTTAGTAGGTAGAGTCCTGGGATACTGCCAGTACTGCCAAACACCCTATATTGCAGAGGACAACATCCACAAAAATTATTATTTAACTGAAAATGTCAATCATGCTGAAGTTGAGAAATTCTGCCTAAAAAGAAAAAAAAATGATATTAACTCAAAACTGCCAGAGAAACTCTGAGAAGTTTATTGCCAGAACCTCTGAATAGACTTGGCTGTCCATTATCAACCCATCCATCCACTCACTCCCACAAGGTATTAAAGACATAGAGATAAGTGCTCTGCCTATGTGCTGCTTGAAGTTTATTGAAAGAGGAAGACATAGAAATAAAGAATTTAATGTAGTTTGAAGTGCTAGGATTGAGTGCTTTGGGATAACAGAAATGCACACTTAATCCAAGTAGGTAGGTCAAGGGAGACATTCTGAAACAGACGGCTCTTGAGCTGAGCTTAAAAGAAGGCATTAACCAGGTGAAGATGAATGGGATTAGTATTTTAGAGAATGGAACATTCACAGTACAGGCAAAAGCATGACGCACAGAAGAGCTTGGGAAAGAATGAGTTTCATGGCAGTGGAACATGAAATGGGCAAAAGAAAGGGTGGGCAAGAGGCAGAGGTCCCAGGGCCAGAGTACCTTTTTCTGCTTGAGGAAGTTCGGAAATGCTTCTCAGAGAAGAAAGTATATAAACTAAGGGTTGAAGATTGAAAAGACATTTCCAGAAATATGAAGAGGGGAGAGAATTCTGGGAGAGAGAATAGTATATGCAAAAAATTGTTAGCTGGAGACAACATGAGATGCTCATGTGACGTCACTATAGTGTTGCTGGAACATGAAGCTGGGCAAAAGAAGGAGGCAGGAGGAATGACCAAGAAGGAGGGATGAACTGGATAGGTAGGCTCTGGTCTGACCCTGATCCTTCGTATTCTATGCAAAGACATGGAGATTTTATTTTGTAGGTGATACAGAAAAATCTTGAGTATGAGCTCAGTCTTCGTGTTCTATAAGACTTCTCTGTGACAATATGAAGTCAGATTGGAAGAGAGTGGGATGAGGACAGGGTTGAAACGAGACAAGCATATTGATGTAAAGAGATAATTCATCAAAGATGCAGTTGAGAGACCCACTGATAAGTATGTGATACACTTTGTACGGCTCGGGATGCTGTGGAAATAAAAAGAAATCACTCTGTGCTAAGGTGCAGTGGTCCCTTTTTCCTAGCTGAGGAGAAAATGAATAAATAAATATGAAGTGATTTGGGGAACAGAGCATGAAAGTTTATTAGTATCAAGTGTTACATTGTACAACATACGACAGGACTGATTGAATTCAGACTAGGGAGGAAAGGTGATATTAGAAAGAGCTGGTTTTTATTTGAGCTGAAATGGGAAAATACAGATGACTTTTGGGTAAAAAAGGAATTGTGGGAGAAAAGGGAATATGTGAGCCAGGACTTAGAAACTGAGATCAACATGATGTGTTCTTGAAAATGTAAAACTGGGTTTTTTATCAGCTGTCAGTAGTTCCCAAGGTTACGTGAAGCTAAGTACTAAAAGTATCACTGAGACTTAGGTCAAAGGTTACCTCTATGAGTCCTTTATAATGCTCCCCACCCTCTAAATAGTCAGTCTTTCCTCTGTGTCATCCTAATCCTTGCACAGATGTGACACCAAAGGTATGCTCATTTGTATGTATATCCCTCTTAGCCAAAACTATGCTTTTAAGTTCTCGATTACTAGTACACTGCCTGGTACACAGGTGACAGTTAAAAACTTTTTTTTTCCAAGGTTGATTGCATGAATGACCATTTTTAGTGATAGGTATGATGGATGTTAAGAACAAAAACAGCAATGATACCCAATATTTGTTTAGCTCTGTGCGTCAGACACATGCTGAACGTGATTTTTAAAAATATCATTTAATATACTTCTTACAATAATCCTAAGAGTCCAAAGCCATGCCATCCTGAACAAGCCCGATCCCATCTGATCTCAGAAGCTAAGAAGGGTTGGGCCTGGTTAGTACTTGGATGGGAGACCACTTAGGAAGACCAGATGCTACAGGAGTAAAAAAAATAAAAATAAAAATAAAAATAAGGGATTGTAAGCTGACAAGGTCCTTGCAATCAGTGAGGTCGACCAAGGTTTGCCTTGCCTAAAAAAAAATAAAAAAATAAAAAAATAACCCTATGAGGCAGCTACTAGTACCCTCTTCAGTTTTCATATGAAAGATCTGAAGTTCAGGGTGGTTATACACATTGTCCAAGGCCACGTGGTCATCAAAAAGCAGAATTTTTAACTGAATTCAAGTCTGTCTCACTTCAAGAAACATGAACTTACCCATTATTTATATATCTTATGTATTTTCAAGAGAATCCAGACTTAAGGTGATTTTATCAACAACAACAAAAAAGTGTTGATTCAATGTATTTGTCCTACAACCAAAAGACTCAATGTAATACAACACTCTGAGGACCAATTTACTTTGAAAAGTTGATATATGTCTTTAACACACCACTAGATAAGAGTTTATAACCTTAATGAAAAAAGTCTATGATACCACCTTTTATGAGAAGCAATGAAACCTAAAACAAAAATCAATAAAATCAGATGACCCAAACTGTCCTGTCTAGTCCCAGCATTACTCATCATGTGATGAAATCATGCAGATAACTTAATTTATACATCCCTCTAAATTGGCCTATAAATGTGGAGTTAGGAAAAGGAAAGATATTTTATTGAACAAACATATACATTCTAATTCAAATCACTTACTAATTTGGCAGATAATTTCATCAATCCTAAAAGAGGGACTAAATCCTCATCCACTCAACGAGACTAAGAGCTCAAAAAATCCAGATAAATATCCCCCGCAAAATACCTCACCAGCCTGAGACTCCTTCTCAATAGGTTCCTTTTATTGTCAACTCTAGAAAGGGTTGGCTCATTACAGAGACAGGCCAAATCTATCCTGCTATCTGTTTTTGTATGATCTTCGAACTAAACATCATTTTATATTTACAATGGTTAAAAAGTAAAAAAAAAATAATATTTTGTGACATAAAAATTTTACGAAATTTATATTTTAATATTTATAAATAAAATTTTATTAGAACATAGCCACACTCATTTGTTTGTGTATCTTTTGTGCTACCACAACAAAATTGAGTAGGTATAAAAGACTGCATGGCCCACAAAGCCTAAAATATTTACTATAAAACAGATCAAGGACTACTGTTTAGAATAAAGCTCAGCAAGTGCCAAAGAACTTTATGGGTTTGGCCTTTCAGGTTTATTGCATAACTTAGTGGTTCTCAAAGTGTGGCCCTTGGACCAGCGGCAGCAGGCTAAAGTGAGAAATCTTTAGAAATGTAAAATCTCACACCCTAACCTAAATCTACTGAATCTGAAATTCTTGGGTTGGGGCCTATCAGTCTGTATTCAAACAAGTCATCTAGGTGATGCTGATACTCACTAAAGTTTGAGAGCCACAGATATAATTCAAGACATTTGAACGCACAATCTTATCCCAACATAATTACAAGAAAGGCATTTATTGGCTCCTATTTATATTCCAAGCACTGAGCTACCTATGATTGATCAAGATAAAAGCAAGACCACTCTTTAATCATATCTGAGTCTAGGCAAAAACATGAACTTTGTTCAAACCACAAAAATGACCAAATGTTCCCCTCTTAGCTAGTATAGCTTGCCTCCTTGCCAATTACAGCTTTAACCTCTGTCTAGTCTTCGCTACTTTTAAATATAATTTAAGATGCCCAATCGTAAAATTACCCTAGCTTGACTTCATTCAATCCAAAGCAAAACTCTATATCCTAAATCATAACTCCCCAACATGAGCTCAAATCCCGTAAGTTCTTTCTAACGACATCTTGTTACTGAGACGCCCCACGATCTCCACGGTGTGCATCCTCCCACTCTGCAGAGTAATGAAGCCAAATTGTTCAACCCCAGGTCTGTCTGGATGATCTGTGTCTGGAGATTATTGAAACATGCAATTCTTCCTACCTTCATTCCTTCTCCCCATTAAGATTTCAGCTCTCTGCTCCCAGCTGAGTTGCCAAAGTAAGCAAAACTGAAAAATAATGGTCCCCAAACCAATGAGTATCAAGCACATTGCCAGATCCAGAGCAGATACTTGGTATCTTAAATGGATTAATGGACTTTTTTAGAACTAACCTGATTACAAACAATAACTTCAGGAAACTTCTTTTTTAAATTACAGCTCAAATTCTTATTTTTGGCTTCTAGTCTTTACCTATCAAACAAAGTCTTTGGATCCCTCAGCTCATCAGATTTTTTAAAAAAATTTATTTATTTAAATTACTTTCAAGTATACAGCACATTGGTTAGACATCTACATTGTTCATGAAACGATCTCCCCAATGGCTACCTCCCTCCACTGATCCTCTACCTAGCCAATGTATTAATGCTAACTGTATTCCCTGTGCCGTGCTCCTTATCCCCATGCCCAGCTATCAACTACTAATTTGTACTTCTTTAACCCTTCACCCCATTCTCCCAGCTCCCCAAATCCTCCTCCCCTCTGTCCATCACCAAGTCGTCCACTATATTTGTGAGTCTGTTTTTGACTAGTTTTTCTTTTTGTTTCTTAGGTACCATATATATTAATGAAATAATTTGGTATTTATCTTTCTCTGTCTGGCTTATTTCACTCAGCATAAGAACCTTTAGGTCTATCCATGTCGTTGCAAATGGTAGGATTTCATTTTTTTTAATGGCTGAGTAATATACAGTGGAATATTACTCAGCTCATCAGATGTTAATTGTCACTGTTTTCATGGAGGCCTTCCTGAAATCTTCCAACTGGATGAGCTGGCTCTTTGCTGCATTTTCTAAAGGCCTTGCTCCCTCTCACCAAACACTTTAGTCTTGGATTAGTTATTCACCAGATGTTTCATTCCTAGCCAATCTGAAACTTCTTAAGGATAGTAAAATGCCCTGATATTCTCTATTTTCCTTCACATAGTAAGTGCTTAATACATATTCCTTCAGTTTCAGTTAGAAATCGAAGGTTGTTTTTCCAGTTATGAAATTGAAAGGACTACTTTCCCAGCCAAATTAGAGTCCATCTAAGTTTGGCTTTTTCATTACACTGCTGAATGTCTCATTTGAAATTATTCCCCAGGGCTATGGGGTTCTGATGGACAGCTGCCCCAGATGTGCTTTTGGTGTGTGGGTACCTCTACTTTGCAAGGGGATTTTGATATAAAATATTCTTAGCAAAAAAAAAAAAGTAAAAAATATTTGTAATCAATGAATCAAGAGATTCTAGGCTGCTATGGAAACTGGACAGAGGCACTGGAGGCCCTTGATTATGTAGCTTGAGTGGAAGTGCCCAGGCATCATTAATGAATGAAAGTAAATGATGCTTGTGCCATAATTTTTTAAGTATCTTCTCTATACCAAGCTTTGTGCTAGACAGCACGGTTAATTATATAATCAAGAAGGACTAAAAGTGTGTCAATTCTCCTTTACACTTTATTCGTTGTTAACCCGGGATTCCACACTGCGTGCTGTATCCCTGTGTTGGCATGGTCTTACCTCACCCAGTGCCTGCATGTAGTACATGCACAAGCATCTTTCTGACTTATGAATTTGATAAACTTCTCTTTAGCTATAAAAACTCAGCTTAGAAGACACCTCCTCCAGGGAGTCATCTCTGATGAATTCTCTGTCTCCTACTTATACTCAATTGCTTTGTGTTTTCCTTTTGTATCTTGGACTCACTCGTATAGATCTGTCTACAATAATGTATTGTATTTTCTGTGTCTCTAGTCCTTATCTCCTTATACAGCTGAGATTTCCTTGACGGTGGTGACTATCTTTAATTCATCTTTGTATTTTGTGCCTAGCAGAGTGTCCAGCATATTTTAGATAATTAAAAACTATTTTTTAAACGCAAGCCATTGCTGAAACACAAACGATGAAGTAATGGTAATTATTGAAATAGCGTAATGGGTACGTAGAAGTTCATTATGCTATTCTCTACACTTACCGTGTGCAAAATTTCTCCAAAATAAAAAGTTCAGAATGATTGAAGACCTTGCAAGATGTGAGATATAGCTATCAGAATTTTAAACTTCCCACCATAAATGGAGCTCTTATATCTCTAGCTACAACTTCTGTGTACCCCACATTTCTTTCTTTTCTCATAAGAACCATATTTAAAGACAAACAACGTTGCCCTGAAATAAAATACAATTATGCCATTTTAGAGCAGATGCAGACCAAAGATATTAAACACAAATTTCCTGGAAAAACTGGAAATTGACAGTTCACATTAAGTATTTTACTGAGGAGGGCAATGTATGGATTTCTGCTCTTGTCACATGTCACTGACTTGTCCAGAAACACAATTGGAACCTCTGCTTCCACTTTTACCTGTGACCTCACCTCCACCTACACCCAGGCTGACCCACTTAAAACACTGGACTGCCACATTGCTCATTTGTTTCCCCAAAGTTGAAGACTTTGCGTCAACGGCCCTTCCCTGGTTAGAGAATAAGTGCTCTCTTGGCATTGCATTCCAAGTGACAGCTTCAGCCACACCTCTCAGGTCAACATTCTCATTTCCATGTGCTACAAGCCACCTTCTGCTGGTGCTTATGGTCGCAACTCTAGCCCTTTGCTCAGTCTGGAACGTTCTTCCCCTATTCTCTAACTTGGGAAATCTTTCTCACACTGCCAAGTCCTGTACAATTGTGTTTTTCTCCATGAAGCTTTCTCTTGAGCACTTCCCAGAATGCACCACTCTGTCTGTGCTTCTTCAGGCCATTTCTCGGGCTTATGCCGAGCACATATTCCTTCTGTCTTATTTGGTAATTAGTTTTCCTTTCTAGAATGGAAGCCTCCTGAGGGTACATTCCTTCAATGTTCATCTTGCACCTACCTCGGTCAGTGCCTATGAGAGAACCCTGCACACATTTAGAATTCAATGAGACATATATTACATGCTACACTATGAAATAATGAGATTAATCTTGTGAGCACTCTTCCTTGTTCCCCTTATGAATAAGTGGATATGTGTAAAACCTCTAATCATTATATTAAAATCCCATTAGTCATTTTAATCCTTTTTATAAATTGCTTTTGCTCCTTAAACCTTGAATTTCAACTGAAAGAAAATTATTTTTTTTAAATAGGGCTTTATCAAAATTGGAATCTAATTTAGGTGGGAGCAGAAATATTTCTCTTAACTCTTTTTTCTCCATAGCTAATTCTTGCTAGCCATTGTAGATGATAATACTAAGGCAACAGTGCTTTATCGCAACACTCATGTAGACCCTCTCATTCGAATAGACTCAGAAGTATTTTCTAAGTCAATCCGTGCACAGTCACATCAGAGAAAATACTCCATGGCGGTACCAGTGAAGAATCATTACTTCTTGAGGACAGAATACAAGAACAAAATTGCCTATAAGAAGCTCAAGTTTTTTCTCTAGGTCTCATCATCTTCACTTCTCCACCAAAAAGAATGGCCAGTTCTCTGGCCTTATTCTGGGCCATGTTTTCTAGGTAGTGTAGTCTCAGTGAAAAGTTTAGCAATCTACATTGGGATGGCACTTTTTGGTTGTTTTGTCATTTGCACGTAGAAAAAATGAAGGACCCTGATAATGTAATACTTTGTGGCTTGCTCTTTAGCTGCTTTTTTTCGTGTTCCTTCACTTGGCTGGTAATTAAAGATCTTAAGTTCTGATTCTGCTTGGACATTCCGAGAAAACACAGATGGGCCCAGGCCAGAATTCTCACAATCTTATTGGTCTCATTGTTGGACTCCACCAGCACTGGCTATTCATCACCACTGAATATGAGTCACAGGTGGTCAAAATTCAGTGCACCTTAGAAGGTAAAGTGCTTGGGAGACCACTTGGCTTGCTTTCTTTCTAATCTTGCTTCTAATCTATGATAAAGTCAGTGATCTGGCATAGCTTGCTTGCATGCCATACTAGGGTCCCACACTCGGGTTGGCATCAAAGACTTGTAGAAATTAGGTGGCTATTATGTGATCTTATTTTTTGTGAGTGTATTTCCTTCAGATATCTCACAGATTGTCAGTAGAAATTTCAGGAATTCACTAAATTTCCCATGTATGTTCTCATTAATTCCTATCACAATATTAGGGAAGAGGAATAAGTAAAAAGGATATCGTAGTAAGAAAAACACTATGTAGAATTCAGTATTCCTTGGTTTTGGTCCTGTCTCTGCTCCCAGTTAGCTTGTCTTCTGATAAATCTGTTAACCTGTCCGGACTGCAATTATCATGTAAAATGAGAAAGTTGAACTAGACCAGAATTTTCTAACATGTACATTAGAATAAAAAATACTCATTTGTCAAGCAAACATGGGTTATACCTCACGTATGGTAATAACCTGCATCTTTGTATTTTAGCATGATCAAGGCTTCTTGTACATTGAATCCTAAGTTTGCCCAGCTTATTGGACATTTGACATAATATATATAAATATGTAGGTCCATCTATATATGTGTGTGCATAGAAATATAAATTCATATATGAACGTGGATATTATTTGGATATGAATATGGACATTCATCCTAAGAAAGATGTTTCAGACTAGTTCAAAATTCTGTGATTCTAGTTGGGGAAGTCAAGCTTATATTTCTACTTTTCAGTTATTGGAACTCAGATTCGATGTTTTCATCTGAATGCCTTCAACTTTAAGTGACATAAAACAAAGAATAAAAGTTGAGTCAATGACAGGGGTCTTAAACTTGGGACATTTGACTTTAAATTTCTATATTATTGACATTAGCAGTAAAGGAACTGTGTGCTATCCCACAGAGCTATGAAAGATAACTTCCTCAAACCCTTCCAATGTGGTTCTTTTTTTAGACGTCACTTTATCCAGCTCTGAGTGTAAGCCATCTTGAGTATAGTACACTAAAGTTAGGGAATATGACTCAACCAAGTTCAGAGGACAAAAACTAATATGGTGACAAAATAAAACAGAAACAAATTATTGCAATTATAGAAACTGAAAGTATCCTATCTAGTTTATCATGACACCAATATTAGTGCATTGAAGCAGAAATCTCAAAATAATGAAGACTGCTGTGTAGCACTTGGAGAAGTTGCAGTATTACTTTACAATATTATTCTCACATGTGCCTCAGCAGAATTTGTCAAGAATTGAGAGTACTTAGAAAAAGGTATGAAAATAACATGAAAACTTTTCATGGTTTTATATTGGTCTAAGCAGTTAGAACCTAATGAACCCACTGTAGAGAAAAAATAGGACTTTCTGAAGATAAGATACATTGATCACTATTAACATATTTACAGAAACAACCTGTACACTGGATGTAGTTTGGGATGATGTCATCTTAGCTATCAGGTCTAAGCTCCTGTAGTTAGAAAGATTACAGCACAGACAGGTTTACATGCATCTACTAACTTACAGCAGTGTACACAATGTGAGAAATGAATATTCATAAATAACTCTGCAATTAAAAATCATATCCTTATCTGGAAGGAATATTAGCAAGTATCTCAAGAACTCCATTCCTTCACTTGGGAAGAAAGAAGGGCTTGGATGTAAAATCGACATCAAATGTTAGAAGTTGAAATGATTCAAAGTATGTTATTTCCGTAGAAAAAATTTTCATGAAAAATGTGTATGTATGTGAATGCACACACATTCAAAGGGTTAAAGTAAACAAAGTTAATTGACTTTTTCTACTCTCTCATCTTTGAATAATAAAATTGATTTTGGTAGTAAAATATATTAGATGGATAAAATATTTATTGGTAGAAACAATGCTGTCCTGTGCATATTTGTTCCCACTTAAGAGACAAATGTGCAAAGTGGCTCCCTGGGAAATGCAAATGAAACAGTTTTGCAAATTAAGCATCCAAAACACCGTTTTTTGCTAAGTACCAAGTAACTCACTCAGTTTAAGCAAAAAAAAAGCTTACCCATTTTATATAATAATCAACAACCCAGCTCCACCCCCGGACCCCCTAACTAATGCAGCACACACAGATACGTCCCTCACAAATCAGAGTGCTCCTCAAGAGGTTGGAATCTCTAATGTAAGTAAGGTGTGGTAGTCAACATGAACTTGACCACCCCAAACCAACCTGTATTTATCTGAACTTTGGAAATATATTTAACCCACAATATCACCCCCAAACTCAAATAGCTTTCAAATAAGAAGATAACAATACAATAATAATATCCCTTCTCTCCCAATGTCAAATGTCTGGGTAAACAGAAATGAACTGTCCAGTGCTAGTCTGCTCCATGGCAAGCATGCATATTTTACAACTTTGATTTTGGGTATTAAACCTCCTCAACTTCCGCAGTGTCTGCATCCAGTTCTGAACCAGCCCTGACCAAAGGCACAGACTGGGAGCGACCACTTTACCTTCCGAAAAATCAATCAGTCCCAGCAAGTGAAGCAGCTTCAGAGATGCACATATAATCACAACAATACCCACTGTTTGCAGTCCTTCCGACTCCCACTCAAGAGTCAACATCCTTCAAGCTGGCAGAGCATCCCAGCCTCCGGACTCCTTTGGAGCGGAGGGAGTTAATGAGAGAATCCGAGCAATATCTGGCTTGGAACAAAGACTTGTGCGGGAGGAAAGTGAGCAGCTCCTCGCAGATGCACCCGGCCAGGCAGCGGCCCCCCGGGGTGAGGACCGACCTGGGCTGAAGTCCAGCCTCTCATGCTGATGCTGGCATTTGCCTGATGGGGTCCCCCAACCACAGCTGGCCGGCCTCAGGACTCTGCGCTACAGCCTGAGAGTACTCGGACTTCAGAGCTGCGAAAGAAACATCTGTTGGAGAACTGGGGACTTTGCTGTGTCCATGGAGCGAAGGGACACTCCCAGGAAACTTGCCCTAGAGAGCGCGGCGGTACTCCGCGCGCTGACGACGAGCTGCGGGGCTGGGTAGGGCTATCCGTATGCTAGTTTGCTTCCTGGGAAGCTTGCCACTGTCCCCTTTTTTGCCATAGCAGCTGCTCTCTCTTCTCGGAGCTTGCTCCGCGAGAGGGCTCTGGGGATGCCAGGAAAAAATCCGTTTCGGTGGCTACAGCCCTTTTTGGAAAGACCCCGTGGAAGCCCATGGGCTGCTCTCCTGGGGAGAAAAGTGCAGGGGGGAAAGATCCAAGATTCAGTCAGGGGCTTCGTCTAACAGAAGGAGCACCCAAGCTGCCTTCCATCTGCCACTCTGCTGGGGCTGTTGTGGTCCGTGCTGACACTTAGGGAGCATTAATGAGTAGGGAAACTGGTTTAGTCCTTATATTTCCAAACATGCATGGACGGAGGGTGAGGCAGAGCAGAACCTTGCAAGAACACTGATGTTCAGTGACTGTCCCCTGGAGGATGAGTGCCATCACCTTCCTTTAAAAGCAAAGTTTCACAACTTCCCTGATGATAATCACCCAGGATGCTTGTTAAAAACACTGTCTTGTGGAGAGTCTGATTTAGGGGATCTTAGAGTTTGTGTTCTTAAACAAGAAAGTGGGTGATTCTCATCAGGGTGGCTGGGGCTCGCTGTCCCAAAAGATCCTGTGGCATATCTGATTCCAAACTAGGCAAGCAGCCTAGGCGTGGTCATGACTTTTGGCCTAAGCCAGGACCACTCTGGCTTCATCACTTGGCCAGCTTTCTTCTGTCTGTTGAAGGCCAGCCCCAGAGCGGCGCTGAAGAGAATCAACTGGCACCTTTTTGTGAAGGATTTTTAGCCCCTGGAACTGACTGTGAAACATAAGGGCTCATGAGAAATAGCTTGGACCTCAGGGAACGTTTCCTGGTTCTGCTAGTTCCTTGCTGTGTGATTTTTCTGCAAGACACTTAACCTCTCTGAAAACAGTTTCATTTCCATGAAATTGTGATTATAATACTTTAATGTTTTATTTAATGTTCTCCACTGAAAGAGAATTAAAACAAGTGATAAGTTATATGTCTACATAAGCTACTTTTAAATTTTCAAAAAAATATGTGTGTAGATGATAGATACATTAGATGATTGGTAGATACATAGATGATAGATAGATGATAGGCTAGATTAGGTCAGTTTGCAACATCTGGTAATGAATGACCCGTGAAGGGTTTATACATAAACCAATTCTTATCAAAGTGTATCACCACAAACATGGGAGCAATTGACCTACAACATTAGGACGTCGCTAGGTGATAGGAATTTTTCAGCTCCATTATAATCTTATGGGACCACCATTGTATATGCGCTCCATCATTGACTGAAACGTCCTTATGCAGTGATGATAATAATGTTTTCAAACAGTTGGCCTAAAGTGAGGGCAAATTCCACAGTCACAGAGCTGAGCAAACTTAATGTGATGATGGGAAATCAATATTTGTTTCATTAAATTATCACCATCTTATGTGATAGTAAGATAATGTGTCCATAACTAGAATTCCACCATCAATAATAGGATTAAATCTCTGGGTCAGACTAACCTCTGATCAAGAGAAAGGATTTTAAGGCATAACACGAATTAGAACATTTTATCTCGTTTTTATTTAATTTCCACATCCTGGTACTGTTTCAACCTTTGTTTCTTTCCCCATGCTTATGACATTCTCTTCTTCCAATACAGGAAAATAATTTCATAGATGTGATTCACCCTGGATGATTCGTTTGATCGTCTAAGACCTTCCTATCCCTTGTCTTGAATAAAGGCTAGAGAAGGTGACAGGGATCTCCAGAGTTTTTTTTTTTTATATAATAACATGTCTTATATGTATTATATCACTTAAATCATTCAGTAATCAAAATTTTATCCCTTGTATACTTGACATTTTCTCTTAAGAAAGCAATTATTTTTAAATTAAAAAAAATTTTAAAAATTAAAAAGTTACACAAATTATTTAGGTCAAGTCAATTATAACTATTTTTTAAATCCCACACAACACCATGTTAGAGTTGCAAAAAACTAAGGTACAAAAAGATTAAGTGACTTGACCAAGTTTACACAGCTACAAACTAATAGATCTGAGATTCAAACATTCCTTTGTTTGACTCTCAAATTCATTATTCTCCCTTAATGCCCCTCGGCAGATTTCGGCAAATATTTGTTAATGGATCTCGATTCATAGAATTAGGCAAAGTGTTTTAAAATTGCCACAGCCATTTTCCAGGACAGAAATCTCAGCCATTCTTGAAATTCACATAAGGATTCACAGATGGGATGTTCTTGATTCTAGGCAGGACTTCCCTTTAGGACAATGGCATTAGTTTACGATCCACCAGCTGAGAGTCTTGGTGGCCCAACCCTTCCCTATCCACATTAGTGACCTTTACCCCTTGGTTTTCTGAATTCATTCTGTTGGCTCCAGGATCTCCTGGTTCTCGAAGGATACTATAGGCTGTCTCATGAGTAGGATTTGGGAAGGTAAAATGCTTTCAAAGGGTTTCATACTTCATCTGAGAAATTGAGGGAAATGGAAGACACCTGGAGAAGAATGTTTTTCTAGGGGCATTGTAGGAAAGTATAGTTGGCTACATATTATTAAAAAAAATAATTCTAGATTATGGCTTTGTCATTGTGTTACATTAACTTGCTAGCCCCACCCCGGATTGTTACCTGGCTTTCTGTTCTCATTCCCAGGATTACCCCTTTTTTTACATTGTAAGGGGTATCCAGCAAAGTTTGTCCTTTACACAAAAAGAAAGGAATATCAAAGGAATAAACTAACCCACTTACTCTAAGCCAGGCACCATGCTATGTACTTTACATGTATAAATTCATTTAGTCTTACCCCAAACCAGTTAAGTGTTATTATCCCCATTTCAAACAACAAATAAAAACCAAGTGTCATTGATTGAGATTAAATTATTTTCACAAGTCATATTTAATAAGGGGCATAACCAGGGTTTATATCTGACTTGCTCCAAAAATAATAGCTGCAACATTTATGAAGAAATTATAAGTATCAGGCGCTATTCCAAAATTTTTACATGTATTAGCTAACAAAATTAGGAAAAAATGTTAATGTTTGATAGATTTATCTATCGATATATTATCTCTCCAAAAATATATATAGAATGACAATGCAGGTAGAAACTAGTAAAGTCAAATTTAAATTTAAGATACTAGTTTATGTTTGTATAAGTCTTTAGAGATCATTTAAAATCAAATAAACCAATCTTAAATTTACAGTTGCTTAAAGGTAAGTGCAGAGAATTGACTTGTTCAAGGTCAAAAGATTTGGGAAGTGAGCAAAGTCGGTTTGAATCCTGTAGCTCTTCATGATTCCTGATTTGTAACAACAGTGAAATCAGGATGCTAGACGAGACGTTTAAAAACTTCAGTTTTAAAAGAAGCATTTTCTACTCTCAGTCAGTAGGAGTTAAGAGAAGCAAGACTTGTGGTTGGCATTATCTAGAAGGTTCCATTGAAAAGAGAAGCCTAATTTAGATTTTTAAAAATAAGTGAGGCGATATAGAGCAAGTAATGAGGACAAGGTTGGTGTGTGACCCTTCGTGTCTCTCCTAATTTTAGGATTTTCCTACCCTCTGGTGCCCTTTAGTCTACCCCCAGCCCTTTCTTCTATCATAAAGTATGTCACATCCCTCTATCTTAGAGTTTCTCAGTTACTTGGAAAGATCCCTAAATGTTCTCTTGACGAGCTTTCCACTGAAACATGCCAGGACTTAAGCTATCTCACTTAGCTTCAGGACTCATTCAGAAAGATTGGTAAATGCATCCAGAGTGGATTTCTTTAAAATATGTATATGATTGCCCATTAAACAATTAAGCATCCGGCTTCCTGTTTGGAGTGCTCTGTTGAATCCATAATGTGATGGTGATGGTGGGGGACTATCTTCCACTTTAAGAAGATTTCAGCAATTTTGCACTCATGTATCCTGAATAGAGTTCTCATGTATTTTATGATCAAAGCATGCGCGGTATGTAATCTTAATATAAACAAAGCAGATTATTTGAAAATTCAACTAAAAATGATCATAAGAATACAATCTTTTCCTATGACTTTTTTTTGCATGCTCTTTTTTCCTAGGCTACACCGAGTACGCTCTTGGGTTCAACAACTTAATATGACAGACAACTTTGGCTCTCATGTCATAACCCTTTTCATGTGCCCTCTGTATTAACAAGTGTCACATACCATCAAATTGAGTTGGCTTTAAACCAGTGATTATGAATAAAAATAATTATTATTATCCTTTTCTTTATTATATTATAATTAGGATTAGAGTAATTTTACGCCCCCAGTATGTTATAGACAGTGTACTGTATGCATTTTATGAATAGTCTCATTGCATTGTCAAAACATCTTTATAGGGTAAGTAATATTATTCACCACATTTATTGATGAGAATACTGAAATGCGAAAGCTTAAATAATTTGTCCAAGACTGTGAAAGAGATCAAAATATGCCACTCCAAAATATGCCATTTTCGCATAAGGTTTGCGATGAGCTGAAGGTAAGTTAGAATCATCAGATGCAAGAAGAGTTCTCTACCCTCCTCTTATCTACCTAAAAGCAGAGCATAAATTCCCCTTTGTGAGTTGTTCTCATACCCCTCATGCCTCTGTGCCAGGAATTAGAGAGCAACTCTTATCAACAGAGACAGAGAGCCAGCACCAAGATAAGTCTGCATAAACAACCGTAACTAAAATAAGTCTTATCTTCTATTAGTCTCTCTCATATATTTCCTAGTCACTTCCCTATAATTTATCATCCCTTGAAACTCTAACTCCTTTTCTTTGGTTAAAATGGTATCCATGCCCCAGAGTTAGCTTCTTTGAACGTCCATACATATAAATATTAATAAAAATTGTTTGCTTTCTCTCCTGTTAATCTGTTGTTGGCTAGTCTAATTTGCAGGCCCTCAGAAGAAGGTAGAGGAAAAGATCCCCCTCTCCCCCCAACAATTACACACTAGAAGTCAAGGGGTTGGGATTTAACATCAGGAATTCTTACTTGAGAGCAAGTGTTCTTACATCCTTGAGGAGGTATAAAGATCGATATTTTTGTTTTCTTTTGTTTTTATTGTGGCCCCTTAGACAACGAGAAACACAATTTAAAATGCGAATAGAATCCAGAAAGATAGCCAGTGGTGTGGCCTTAACCTCCACTGAAATGGAAATGTTAAATAGTACCGTTCTTTCCTGGGAGCCAGGTCAAGAGAACAACAGAGAGACAAATGAGAGAAATGGGAGAGGAGGAAAGAAAGGAGGAAAGTTGAAGGGAGGAGAGAAGAAAGGAAGAAAGGTGGGGAGGGAGAAATGAGAGGGAGAAGAGATCAGGAATCCTCTCTGTCGGCCGCCATGATGGATTCAAGAACATAAAGCTAACTTCAGCCTGTTTTCTGCTTGCAGGATTCTCAGAGACTTCCAGAGAGATGAGATCTAAAACAGGATTTAAGAAGGCTGTAGGAAAGGGGTGAGCGAGGACTTATTTCTCCCTGACCAGCCCCACCTCTCTGGTCCATCAGTCTCTGCGGTCATTTTAACTAGACATGCAGAGTAGCTCTTCAGCTCTACTTTCTCAGCAGTGGCTTCAAGTCACCTTAGAAATAGAGCAGGTGGTTTTAAAAGCATGACAAATGGCACTTTGATGGAAATTACACTACCTATAGCTGGGTCTGGGGCTCTGCCTTCAGTGTCCGTTCCTAGGCCCAGTGGTGACGTCTGCCTGCTCGCCTGGCAGGGCCCTGATGCCAGGGATGCATCACTTCATCAGCTGGGTTCTCTTTGTTCTTAGGCTCAAGATTCCCACAGACGGACGTGGGCATTCTCAGAGCTGCGCTTGGGCGCTTTTATTTCATGTCCCACAGCAGAACTTGGTGAGAAAGAGGCCAAGAGGTCTAGACTTAAATGCATTCCAAATCTCCAAAGACCAAATGATTTTCTGTTTTGTATAAAGTCATAGGGACTATATAGAAGGACTGTAGAGTTCTTCAGATCTTTCTCCGAGAACACATCCAAAGCCCCCTTGTTTATTCTCTCTCTCTGTCTCTCTCTCTTCCCCTCCCTCCCTCCCTCCCTGCCTCCTTCCTTCCTTCTTTCCCTCCTTCCTTCCTTCCTTCCTTCCTTCCTTCCCTCCTTCCTTCCTTCCTTCCTTCCTTCCTTCTTCTCCCCTCTATCCATCCCCTCTCTTCTTAATTCTTTCTCATGCACCAGATTCCAGAATTTGTTTTTTGTTAAGCTTAAATGGTCCTTAATTCACACACTCACACTCACACACACACACACACACACACACGCACGTGTGCGTGCAAACAATTATCACCAGTATCATTTCTTTCATCTCCAAAAACAGAGGCCTAAAGAGCTGGAAATGGAAGAATCATTTTCTTCTGAGAATTACATGTTTCCAAGAATTTACCATGGGTCGGTCATTGTTTGGATACTCCTGGAGGTTGTTTAATGTTATTACACTCCTTCTATTATAATGCTGAAATTGGTTTGTATTACTTTCCTATTGTTGTTGTAACAAATTTCTACAAAGTTGGTGCTTAAAACAACACAAATTTATTATCTTACAGCTCTGGAGGTCAGAAGTCTGAAATGGTTCCCATCAAGCTAAAATCAAGGTGTTGGCAGGGTGCTCCTTTAGGAGGCTTAGGAAAGAATTTGCTTCCTTGTCTTTTCCATGTTCTAGAACCTTCATGTGCTCTTTGGCTAGTGGCCTCCTCCATCTTTAATGCTAGCAATGGCCGGCTGAGTTTTTCTAAGGCAGCATCATTCTGAACCTGCTTCTCTTGCCTCTCTCTTTCATTTATCCTGGTGATTACATCTGGTCTTCCTGGGTAATCTAGAATAATCTTTCTATTTTAAGGCCATCTGATTAGCAACCTTAATTACATCTGCAACTTTACCTTGTCCATGTAGCCTAGCATTTCCACAGTTCTGGGGATATGAATGTCTCTGGGGGCATTATTCTGCCTACCACAGAATTATAATACATCATCTACTTTTAACAGCAGACACTCCTTTAAATAAGAAAAGAAAAGCTAATCCTAAACTGAAACCCACAAAGATAGAATCTGCTTCATCAGGAACAAGCGACTTAAAATATGTTTGCATGTGTGTGTCTGTGTGTGTGTGTGTGTTCAATGTACAGAAAAAAAGGACTTTGTTTTTGAGATGGAAAAGGCCATTTTAATTAGCCTTTTTATCTCCGAACTTCCAATTTTCCCTAAGAAAAAATTTTGAAGAAACTATATTTTAAAATATCAAAAAGGAACACCAAGCAATTTAAAAGATACAGCTAATGAGCAGATTGAGGGACGCTCTATTTTTATTTTCGTGGTCAGAAGCAATTAGATACAGTGAAGGTGTTTCCTGTGAACTCGGGACTAAATTAGGAGTTATAGCAGATAAAACCCTGGAGTAGAAAGAACTGAGCTAATGTTTCTCTTTACAGAATTTCTGTGAGGATCACAAAAGATAATGGAGGAGGAGGTGCTTTTTAAGCAGTGAAAGGACACTCAGAGAGAACACTCTAATTAATTGGTCCAGATGTCCTCGAATGGATAAGACAAAAAACGGACTAAGAGCTTCAGCTACCAACGTTTTCATTTTTATTCAAAGCTGTCAATCTTCTCAACATGAGAAAGCCACAGACCTTGACTTTCAGAAAGACCACTGAGGGCGGTGACAACACTTTGGTAAATGAGGGGCTGTTGTCTTTGAGGATCCACACGGTGCTTTCTCTTTAGAACACTGTGCTTAAATGGGCTGCTGTTTTACACACTTGAGTTAAAAATCAACTCTAATACTTTTTAAATATCTACATTTATCCAAGATTTTGTCATAATTTCGTGTATTTGCACTTCCACGGACTGGCTCACTTATTCCTATCTCATTTTAAAAATGAGAAAATTGAGGTTATGAGAGTTTTCTTTATCCAAGGTCAAGAACGGCAGCAAAACTGGGTTTTAAAACCAGGTATTCTGGCTCCGTATCCTGTTTGGGGCTTTTTTCCTCTCTAGGACTTACAGAATGCTTTTTCTGTGTCAGGCGCTACGGCAAGTGTTTTATATGAACAATTTACAAAGGGAGGATAATAAAAGTGCGTACCTCCCGGTGTCTTTGAGCGCGATAAATGGGTTGGCACATGGTATAGCTAAAGCTCTGAGGGCACGACAGAGCACAAAGCAGGTGCTCTATTTGAAAGAGTAATTATTATTCTTCTTCACAAGCCATCCCTGAGGTACTTCTATTATTACGCCCATTGGATGAGATGAAAAAACTACAATTCAAAATGGTTAAGACACTTAACCACTTTTCCTGGTATGTGACCAAGCAAGCCATGGGAGCCTGTCCTCATTCATACAGCCAGCTTCAGGCCTCGCTTCCTCAAAACACAGCTTCTCTTAGTCATTCAGTCCTCGGCTTCCGAGCAAGGCAGAGCTTAAACTAACTGAGCTGTGACATTGTTCAATCTCTCTGGAAAGATCCTCAGATTTCGGATGCTGTAGCTCAGTAATCATTTCTTTAACTGAAGACTTTGACCTTCATGTTATTTCTAGCTCAATTCATTTGTGCATTTCTTCATTCATTTGTCAAAAAAAGTTGACAATGATTATGTGCCATGGAAAATATGCAAGGACTATGGGGGGAGACACACCGTGAAGAAGCTTTCAGCCTAGAAGGGGAGGTCATGTATGCACATAAATCACTAAATCCAAGGAGAGAGATAAGTATCCATGGGAAAGTAGATTTAAAGTGCTGTGGGAACTCAGAGGGCGGTGGGGAGTAGGGAGATGGGAAAGCTGAGGTCCATCAGGAAGGCTTCATAGAGTTTCTGGTTGACCCTGAATAGTTGTTCAATCATTCCTTCAGTGAGTCAATCAACATTTCCTGGGTGTCTTCTGTGGCTTACAGTATGTGCGACCCCTCAGTGCAATCCAATCAACAAATCCTGTTGCTTCCACCTTGAAACTGTCACCTCCCTCTGACTAATTCTCACTAAGTCTGCTAACATAGCCCTAGACCCCAGCTGTCACGTGATACATACCCATCTGATTTTCCTGCTTTCATTCTCACACCTCTACAGTCTGTCCTTATAGAGCATTAATCTCTATATTAATCTTGGATTAATTTATATTAATCGTTATATATTAAAGAGTAGATTTTTCGTATCATTTTCCTGCTTATGGCTTTCTAGTAGTTCCCCATTACATTGGGGATAATATTCAAAGTCGCACTAAGTGTTAACCTCTCTTTGATCTGAGCTGAGGTCATTTCCATCCTCTACTGCCCCACTGACCCCCCAAACCATGGTTCTGTCCTCACATAGTTTTCAAATTTTTTGAATAAACCAAGATTACCCCTGCCCCAAAGCCTTTGTGCTTCTCGATGCTTCTGTGTGAAATGTGCTTTTCCTCAAGGCTTTTCCTTCTTACTTCTGGCTCTTTCTCATCACTCAGTTCTAGGTTCAAATGCTGTCTTCTCAAGAGGACTTCCTTGGTCACCTTATCAGAAATATCCTGTTTTCTGTCACCACTGCCCATTAGTCTACCAAACTGCTGTTTTATTTTCTCCATAGAGCTCGCCAGTCTCCCTGAACTTATTTTTCTTTACATGTTCATTAGTCCGTTTCCTGTCTCTTTCCACTTGTCGTCAATGCTCCAAATTAAGGCCTGTTACTAATCTTATTTGTCACCATATCTCCAGAGCCTGGGACAGTGCTTGACAGGTTTTTTTATAACTCTTTGTTGAATGAATAAATGAATGAATGGCATATGACAGGGCTCTTTCTTCATGTGTGCACTTGAAATCACATGAATTGGCTCAGCAATGGTCATAATCAGAGATTAGCAAGTAACTTCAGCTTCTAAGAAAGTGGGTTCAAAAGGGAATTTATCAGACTGGGAATTGGGGGGAGGGAAGACTGTAGAGAGTCACAAGTATCTGTAAGAGAGTTAAATGATGAGAGGCTGATAAATATTTCTGGGCAGTGGGGTGGCATGATTATAGCAGTATCGTATTTGCTTTATATGGTAATGATAGAAGCAAGAACACAGCAAAAAAATGAAAAAAGAAACCAGAGACGGGAAGACTGGTGAGTGGACCGCTGCAAGGGTCTAAGCCAGAGGTTACATCACTGGTCAGAAAGGGACGAGCACAGACACTAGCAAAGATGCAGAGGTGAAACTGGCAAAAAAGCGTAAAGTGGAGCCCGAGGACAGCGGGCACCGAAGCTGTTCTGAGCTGACTCTGAAACGCGGGGGATTTATTTGCCAACATCCTACTGTCTCTGACTAGTGAACCCAAATTGGTGGTGGAAATGTATTAAAAGGGTACAAGGATAACTAATGAATTTGAAAAGAAACTGAATAATCAAGACGTAGAGATGGCCGGAAAGAAGGTGGCTCTCGGTGGCCCACGGCAGCAGTTTGCAGACTTCTGCTTGAGATAGCCGCCCTTAAGCTGTCTCACTTCCAAGCACTCTTGACCATTGCATTTATCTATTTCCAACTTTCCAACTTCAAAAAGGGTCATTTTGCTTGGCCCACCTTGGGTCAGGCAAATACCTCTGGGTCAATCAAGAAGCAGGTCACATAGAGCTAGCAAGCACTGGAGACTCACTCACTCGATGGCCTGTGGTCCTTTTAGGAGAAAGGAAACTCTTGAGGGTCCAGACAGCCACTCTAAGTCCTCCCTGGGTGAAACTGAGAATAAGAACACGTAGGAGGTGAGGATAACTGAAATTTTGATAGAGTCATGTTTGAATAATCCAAGCGGGGAACCCAAGTAGAGATGCTGAGTTCATAACTTAAAATATAAAACTAGACCTTGGGAGAGAGGCCATAGCTAGACATAAAAATCTGGGAATAATCCATAAAAAGATGGTAGTCAAAGTGACAAGAAGTGAATGGGATATTCAGAAGGGAGATGTTTAGAGAGAGAAATAAGAGCAAGGGCTCAACATTCTAGGAACAGGAGGGGCCGTGTGTGCCACAGCAGGGGTGGTGACAGAGATCTAAAGAGACCTTTGGGGGGAGTTAGGAGAAGCCAGAGTTGCAAAAAGAGGATTGTCAATTGTGTTAAGTTCAGAAACCCGGTCATCCTCCAAGTTAAAGTGTAGTCCTAGCCCCAATTAGTTTTGGGCTAGTGAGGGTGCAAGTGTGTGTATATGTGTGTGTACTGGGAGGTGTAATTTGTGAGTACATGTGCAGAAGACTGGGATACGAGGGTGAAAGGGGAAAGTAAGGGACTTTCAACTGTGATTTTTATGCTTTCGCATTCAATCCAAGAAGATTCTGTGAGTACCACTGAACACCCAGTGTGTGCCCAACAGAGACTCTGGGGATATCACAGATGTAGGTGACATTGCCTCTGCTCTCTGAGAACCTGCCGTCCAGTGGGAATGCAGAGAAGAAAGCAGGTAGTTATTAAATATTGCAGTGATGCGCCATGGCCGCTCATCATGGGAACTCATCAGATAGACAGTTAACCCACATGTAAAAAAAAATACCACCTGGGCAAAGATGGGGAAAACACTGGTAGAGGGAACAGTAGGTGCAACATCTTAGAAGACGCAAGAGTTTAATGCCCTGAGTGAATCTGGGGCAGGAACAGCACACAGTGGATGAACTGGATGGCAAGAAATGGTATTTCAGGATATGGGGTTTTAAGGCAAACAGGACCCAGATCACCACATGTAAAAAAAAATACCACCTGGGCAAAGATGGGGAAAACACTGGTAGAGGGAACAGTAGGTGCAACATCTTAGAAGACGCAAGAGTTTAATGCCCTGAGTGAATCTGGGGCAGGAACAGCACACAGTGGATGAACTGGATGGCAAGAAATGGTATTTCAGAATATGGGGTTTTAAGGCAAACAGGACCCAAAGGCTCTTCAGGGATGCTAAAACAGTTCGTTTTGTTTGTTTGTTTTATCATGAGAACACTGAAGAACCAATGAAGGATGTAAGCAAAGGCACAGCATCAAATTTATGCTTTAGAAAGATCAGTGTTGTTACTATGTAGAGAATTGATTGGGGGCTGAGTGGCTGAACTACAGGCAAAGAGACTAATTAAGAGGCTGCTCCAGAAATCCAAGTGAGTGATAAATTAGGAATGTGGCCTACTAGCTGGAGAGGCTTGGATAGATGTGAGAGATGCAGATATAATGAAATCTCGAGATACTTGAAAGCTAGAGAGGCAAAGAGTTTGGATGACGTTCGCATTTCCAGAAAAAAAAAATTATTCTCTTTGATTGAAAGTTGGGATTATTTGCAAAATTAGTTATATTGTAAAGAACTAACAAATTGATGCACGTAGATTTGAAACAAGAAGCAATGAGTTCAGTAACTGCACAATACACTCGTCAGAGATATGGTGAAAACAAGACATGTATATCACAAGTTGGAATTTGCTAGAATGGCAACTTCATTTTCCCAGAGCATTCATCTCTGCTGTTGGAAAATCCAGTAATTATCAAGGAATGGGGGGAAAAAATGAGTGTCAGTGGCATGTGGAAATTTATTTATGGCCACTTAAAATCAAATGCTTTTGCTCAGAAGACTCTCCCCACCTCCACCTGACTCAGAAAGGTAAATTTTCCAGTTAGGTATATGCTATCTATTCTTGTAATGCCAAGCAGGAGGCTTTTCAGTTACCATCTAAATCATTAGCAAATCCATGTGGCTTTTCCTTAAAAATTATCCAGTATTTGACCAATTCTCAGCACCTCACTGCCATACCTCTGCTCTAGGCTATAACATCTTCTCCACCCTGACTTCTGTCTCTCAAGCCATCTCTCAGCTTCTACCCTTGCCTTCCCATGTTCTACTTTACAGAAAGAACAGCAGAATAAACCTTTAAAACATAGGTCCAATCAAGTGACTCCTCTGCTCAAAACCCTCCAACAGCTCTCAGTTTTCAAAAAGTAAAAACCCATTGAGATGGGGTAACGCATCTTTTATGCATATAAGTTTCTGATCTCATCTCATTACTCCCCGCTCTTACTCACTCACTCACTCTAGCCTTACTGGTCTGTCTCCTCAGTGTGCCTTGATCATTCCAGGCATGCTCTTGCCTCATGCTCTTGCATCTGTGGCTTCCTCTACTTGAATCAGTCTTTACTCAGATTTCAACACGACTTACTCCCTTGACAACATCCGGGCAATATTTTATTATCACTTTGGTTATATATATATCCCTGAAATATTTTGTATTTAAGTGGACCATAAATGTAAATAACTAGAGAAAAAATTCCACCTTTCTCTATGAAGTTGTTTCATAAATTGGTTATGAGGAAATTGAAGCTGTAACAAGTAACTAAAGCCCCCAAGCGGTTTGAGTGATTAAAAAAAAAAATCACTAATATGCCTTTCAAGGTCGGTGGGTCATGAAATGGAGAGCTCTTAACTTTTTTTTACTTGTTTGTTTTTGAGTTCTGAGATACATTAGGATAAATTTTGCATTCCAATTGGGAAAGTGGATTTACTCTGCATAATTAAGGAAGATGGAATTTCTGATCTTGGTGACTGTGGCTTCATGGGTGAAAAAAATGATGATCTGAAGAAATTGAAATCAGAACTTATGAGCCTTAAGAAACAACAGCATTAATTTATTGAGTGCCTACTTTGTGCAAGGTAAGGGTAGCAGTGAGTCTTCACGTGTATCATCCCATTTAGCTGTCACAAGGTGTCTGCGGTGTCTATTAGCAGCTCTTGGTACAAAGGAAACAGAGAGGTTGAAAGTCCTTTCAATGTTGCACAGAATTTGTTGGCATTGAAATTGAACCTAATCCTGCTACGACACGACCTTTTCCAAAAAATACTGCTTATTTGTTCTTTGAACCCCTCTTTCCTCCTAGCCACAAAGCAGAAGACATTTTTCCTTAGAAATTATTTTGCAAATGGTAATTTGGTTTCCTGGTAAGTTCATTAAAACCCTTCGTAACATATAATACAGACCAAAGAGTATGATTGTTTCTATGGAAATATGAGCCAGGAGTATTAAACTGCCTACTTAACAAATGAACTTTGGGGCTATAATCTGTTTCACTCTTCTCAGAGGAGATAAATGGATGGTGAGGATCAGCTCCTCAGCCCATTTCGTGTATCATCTTTCCACGTAGCATATGACCGTGCTGTATTTTCTCCTACCACTGAAATATAAAAGATGCACAGAAGTAAATGATGAGCCCCAGAGCCAATTTCTCATCTCAGACACTGCAGATTTCAAAATACATCTGCAAGCTCCAAATAGGACTATAAACACGTCAGCCAAAACAAACTGTAATTTTTATAAAATAAATCTGGGGAGTATATTTTTCGGAAACTTGTCTAAGAGTGTTCCTTGTCTAAGAGAGTAGTAACAAAACACAAGAATGGGAGATGAGATCGTAGTTCATTCATGGCCAGTGTCGTAACCCATGTGAAATCTGGTAGGGAATAATCAAGACGTGTGGCCTCATCCTTCTCTCTTTGTCACTTCCTGAGAGTGAGGTGTTGAAGAAAGCCAAGAACTCCTCCTACGCAATTCAAAACAGAGTTGTCCATCTCAATCCTACCCAAAGTGCAGCTTCAGCATTACCTGGGAGCTTGTTAAAAATGCAGACTATTAGGCCTACCCCAGATCTACTAAATCAGGATCTCTGGGGTGAGGTGCAGTGATCTGTGTTTTATAAGCTCTTTGGGTAATTGTGATGCAAGCTAAAATTTGAGAAGCTCGAGCTAAAGTGAAGGGCTTAAAACTTTGATGCAGAGAAGGGGGTTCAAGTCCTGTAGGATCAGTTGGTGGAGAACTGTTTGAAATCAATCATTTAATTTTTCTGGCTTTCATGTCCCTTATATGTAAAGGAGTCGAATTAATATCTTTGAATTGCTTCTTCATTTAATATCAGATTAACAGTGGTTCTTTGATGCTGGTATGATGTCCCCCACATAATGAAAGATTCAGCTCTCATTACCAAACTAATTACCTCTCTTCTAGCTAGTGTAATGATTGATGATGATGATGATGATGATGATGATGATAACTGAGCACTTCCTGCATGTCAAGTGCTTTGTCAAGAGTTTGACAGATGTGTGACCTATTACTTCCTCTAGTACCAATTATTTTGAATTTAGTATTGAGGAAAACTAGATAAGTTAGATAACTTCCCCAATGTCACAAAGAAAGTAAATGACAAATTTTTGAATTTGCATCCAGACCTGACTTTGAAAACCTATGCTCCTTCCTCTCTTCTAAGGTCTGTCCTCCCAGACTTGGTGTATTTCAGCAAGGGAGGAAAAAAATTAAAAAATCTTGCAGTCCACAAGGTGGGGCTAGGCAGAACCAACTGTTTATTTCCTTTCAGTATATAAAGCGATTACTTTGAATACATTTAACACATATATTGACTTTACATAAAAGCCACTGCCTTAAGAGTGATCAATAAACACGGCTTGTAGTTGTACTAAACTGCTGATTTATTGACAACGCTGAGATGTTTTGTCCCTGGTGAAAAGATGCAGAAAATGGAAGTGGAGAGAACTCTGGAAAGTTTCTATCTTAAAAAGGTCATTATAGGCAAAAAGGAAATTAAGAATCAGAGTATCAAATGATTTGTCCAAGGTTACAAGCTGGTTAGTGTCAGGGATGTAGCCAGCATGTATCTCACTGCCCACTTGGGTTGATGCATTTCTGGTATTGTGTTATTAAATCCAACTGAATATTCCTTCTTTACAAGCAGCCATATATCCATACATCCATGTTCAAAGGAAGTTGATAAGGAGGATGTAGTACAATAGGGTCTTAAAAGATAAGCAAAGATTATTCAAGCTAATAAATTTAGGATAATAATTCTGGGCAGAGGCAACAACCTAAGCAAAGGTATAATAGAGTTCTGGAACCAAATGATGGATTTGGGAAACTATTAGAAAATTCCATAGTATTAAAAATTAAAATTGAAAATTAAGAAGCAGTTGGAAATGAGGCTGAAGAAATATAGAGAGGCCAAGTTATGGAGGCCCAAATATGTAAATTTTTTTTTTTTTTTTACAGTAGAATGTTTTATTAGAAGGGAAAGTATACTTCCAGATGTGGAAGCAGGCTTGAGCAAGAGAAGCGTGGCTCAAAAGGCCTGAACATGTAATTCTAAGGCATTTAGAACTCATAAAGAGCTACTAAAGAATTTATAAAGAAACCGTCAACAAAGTAAAGAGATAACCGCCCAAATGGGAAAATATATTTGTAAGCAATGCCTCCGATAAAGGCCTAATATCCAAAATATACAAAGAACTCAAACAACTCAATGATAACAAAAAATAAATGATCCAATTAAAAAATGGACAGAGGGCCTGAACAGACACTTCTCCCAAGAAGACATACAAATGACCAACAAACATATGAAAAGATGCTCAACACCGCTAGCTATTAGGGAATGCAAATCAAAACCACAATGAAATATCATCTCACACTTGTCAGAATAGTTGTAATCAACAGGACAAGTAATAACAAGTGTTGGAGAGGATGTGGAGAAAATGGAACCCTCATACACTGCTGATGGGACTGCAAACTGGTATAGCCACTACGGAAAACAGTATGGAGGTTCCTCAAAAAACTAAGAATCGATCCACCATATGATCCAGCAATCCCTCTGCTGAGTCTTTACCCCAAAGACTTGAAAACCCATATCCAAAAAGATGTTTGCACACCAATGTTCATAGTAGCATTATTCACAGCGACCAGGACATGGAAGCAACCAAAGTGTCCAATAGCTGATAGGATAAAGAAGCTTTGGTACATATATATAATGGAATATTACTCAGCCATAAGAAGAGATGAAATACTGCCATTTGCGACAACGTGGATGAACCTCAGATAATCATGCTAAGCGAAATAAGCCAGACAGAAAAAGTTGAAAACCACATGATATCATTTATATGTGGGACATAAACCTAAAAGCAACAAACGAATAGGACAAACAAAGAAAGACTCATGGACATGGACAAGGGGAAGTGGGGAGGTAGATGTGGTAAAAGGGGTCAAATATGTGGTGACAGAAAGAAATCTAACTGTGGGCAGCGAACATGCTATGCAATATATATGTATATTGCATATATATACTGTTAAATTGTACACCTGAAACTTACTAGATTTTGTTAACCAATGTCACCATAATAAAAGAAAAAAAAAGAATTGATACAGGAGAATGACATGACCAGGTTTGTATCTTCGCTCCCTCTACCTGTGGACTATGAAACATCAACTTAAGGGATGAGGAGAGGAGGGAGATAGGGGAATCCAAGAAGAAAGATAGTGAGATCAGTTATACTTAGAATATTCCTGGCAAAAGAAGATAAAGCCTATGCAAGGCCAATTCTACTAGCACTAAAGTAGAGAGAAGTGAAACAATCAGGACTTAGTGATTGATTAAAAAGAAGGGAGAAGGGTATAGGGGTAACTCCCTGATTTCTACCTTTGGTAACTGATAGTGATGGGACAGAAAGAACGAGGAGGAATATATCTGGCCATGTAGAAATAATAAACCTCCTATTGTGGTCACTGCATCATTGAATCATCACTGTAGAAACATCCTGGACAGTCAATACACTTGACTTACGGCCAAAATCATTATAATGTAGGAGACTGCCCAAGGCAAGAAGGTAGCAGGGTCAAGGTCAGAGTCCTAGAGAACATTACAGGAGAGGAGGAACCTCAACAATTTTCACGGAGAGTGAACAGAGAAGTTGGAAAGGGAGGGGGAAAGTCTTCTGTCAAAAAATAAACAAACAAAAAATAGTGATAATAAAAATTTTTCACACTTAATGAGTGATAATTAGTTTTAAATGCATAAAGTCCCAGCAAAGTGAAAATTAATTTCATTTTTGCAATACGGGTGTCATGGGTTCAGAAAAGTAGGCAATATAGATGGAAACTCAATTACATGGGGGCATTGGATAGAAAATTGAGAACAGGAGTATTTCTGCTTTAAGGATTTAAAAAATGTTAAAGAGGTGAGAGAAAACGTGGGAATAGAGTGATTTAAGCATCACATATAAACATATTGAAGAGCCAGCAGAAAAAAAGTAAAGTAGAGAGAGATGGACAATTAATGGGACATCTCTGAAAGTAAAAGGATCGACAAGGTACTATTTGGCTCCGGCTTAGAGAAACCCTGTTAACTCATGTGAGTACTAAAAGTATAAACCTTTTCATATCAACATGTTACTTTTGTGGGAGTTAATCCTACATTATAGCTGGAGGTTCCTTGTAAAACGGCAGGGTTTTCCAGATTAAAATGTTAGCTGCAGATCGGAAATCTAGACAAACGGAATGAGTCTCTTTGGATGCTCGTCCCACGGAGTGCATCACTCACGTACAGAGGCAAAGCTAGCCACATGCTTTCGCTGATTCGACAAGCTCTCTAATAACTAGAAGAACACACTCCTGGGCCATACAGGTATGGCAGATAAAACTGACCAGTAATTCTTGGGCTCTTTCCACTTTTTCCCATTTTTTAGAGTATTTTCTGAATAAATCCCAAAGGGCCTAATCATAGATGACCTTAGTTGTTTCAGTTCTGACTAATTCATATAGGTAGTTAAGATAATTTATATTTAAAATTTATTAAATACTTTTTCTTAAAATATAGTGTGTATATATACCTATACTTATATATACTTTTTTCAATATTCGACTTGCCTGAGGGCTCCGACCAAATGGATTCCCCAATTGTGCTGAACAATGAGACAAGTTTCATGAATTTTACAATGAATATGGTTTGGCACACCTTTGTCTCAAAATGGAGCGATCAAATTTGAGAGAGCAGATATCTAGCATTCTTGTATAGTTTGAATATAGAATGACTTTGGACACAGTGAAGGAGAGAACAGGTCCTTGACAGGTACCTCGGATATCTACTTACTTAATCACAGTAGCCATTCTGCCAGGGAAACATTATCCAATTATTGTGCATAATTATTATGAATTAGTGTGATTCGAAAACACACTATTTCCCCTGGCATTGTAATTTTTCTGGAATTTGCATGCAACTTTTGGTCGATCTTCTCATTGAATATAGTTCCCCCCCACACACACCCGCCCTGCCCAAAGTTGTTGTATCAGTAGGATAGCAATAAAAAGCCTTAGAATGGAGGAGACTGAGGTATAGAGAGGTTATGTACCTTGCCCAGGAATATGTACTGAAATTAATAGAGCCAGGATTGAAGCCCCAGTCTATCTGATTTGAAAGCTGATCAAGAACAAATATTTATTTGTCATCTACTGTGTTGATGCACACACTAATCTGGGTCCTGGTGTGTAACAATAGATATGATGGAGGGGCATTTGTCCTCGAGAAACTTGTATTCCAGAGGAGGGAGAGGGACACTAAAGCAAACAAATAAATAAAGGAAACGTAGATGCTCCATTAGTGCCACAAACAAAACAAAACAAAACAAAACAAAACAAAACAAAAAAACAAGTGGGCAAGGCGATAGAGACAGATTGCAGAGGTACTTCTTACAGGTTTCTTCGAAGGCATAATATCTGAATTTCTTCTGATTTGTATATGGCAACAGCATCTACTGAGTGAAGAAAAGTCAGCTGCAAAGGCTCTGAGATAGGAAGGAACTTACTCTTGACCAACTTTCAAATCAGACGCTTTCTATTGTAAGCCCAAAATGTCTCCTTTCGAGGACCCATAATCCAACGGAGGAAACGGCTATGTCAGATGATATATGATGGTAAATACCAAGAGCCGTGATGGAGATGTACTCAAGATCTTACAGAAGCATGGAAGCATGGCAGTTTGCTGTGGGTAGAATTGCTAGGGAAGGAGGGAAGGGTTGAGCAGGGTCTTGAAGGAGAAGCAGAATATTGCCCGAAACATGGAGCAGTGAGTAGGTGGGTACATTCTGCGCTGGGAATGGACAGCATGTGAGAGCGCATGGAGGTGTGAAGGAGCACGACGTATGCAGGTAGGCTGTCATGGTCGAGCTTGAAGGAATCCAGTCAACAAAATGCAGAACCTGAAAAAGATTTAGCTTGGCAAGGCCTTGCAACAAGTTCTTCTCTGTTTTTAAGGACAAAGTCACTAAAAATGCTCCACATGAAATTCCCTGGTAGTTTCTGTCTGGGTTTCCAAGCTCTCTTGATGAATGAGGTAGAAGGTAAACTGGTTAAGTCAGTAGTTCTCAGCCCTGGGTGCCCACTAGAGGAAATTATAGTAAGTATAAATTAAAAAAAAAAATTAAATCCCCGAACAACTAAAATCAGAACATTTAGGAGTAGATTTTAGACAATGGTGGTTTTCTAAGCTCCCCAGGTGAATCTATG
>NW_006441953.1:21644589-21712076 GCF_000325575.1 Pteropus alecto | reverse complement strand
ACTGAGTTCTCCTGAAGGCATGAGCCATCTCACACATCGCAGGAAGAAGCCATCCACAAAAGCAGAAAGAACTGGCAAGGACTGATCCTGGGGACCAGACATCTTTCAGGGTTTAGAAAAAGTCACTTTTGAAAGTGAAGCAAGTGAAAGAAATGTAATCGTTATGCAACCAGGCTCTGAAATCTAATGGAGAGATCTGAACTTAATGGTGCCCCAAACACTCCTCAGTAATTATCTCAGAAGAAAACAATGGTGCCAGAGGGAGGCCCTGATTCTGAACAGTCCCAAGCGACAGTAAACGAGAAGTAATCTGACAGAGAAAGCAATCTGAGGCGTGCCTTGCCTTGCTTTCCCATAATGACACCTGAAGCACGCTTGTTTGTTCTGTAAACCTTAGTTAAACAAAGTTCGCCTCCAAGACGCCAGGGGTTTGCCTGAGAACAGTTAGTTTAATTGGAGCTCATCTGTTTTTGTTGCTAATGAGTCTCCCATTTCATAGCCTGCCCCTAGTTTGAAATAACACGTCCCCCCTGTCTGGGATGATTAAAAACCTGTTTAAGGCTACAATATACGGGAGCTGCCAAAATGTTCCCACCAAGCAACGCTGCTCAGAACGGAGACCCACGGGCGGGATGGGAAGAGAGAAAAACCATTGCTTGCTCTAGCTTTAAAAAAAAAATCACATCCAATTATCCGTGTTACATTTTGTTAAGGAAACCACCTTAGAATCGCATTCACTTCCCAAAGTTTGCTCCCACACTCTCCTCCCATCCTACACTTTGATACCCTCTAATTGTTTTCTAGTTATTTTTCCTTCATTTCTAGAGCATTATGAACAATTTGGAGAGGCGGGGCATACCATTAAGTTTTACCAATATTTCTGCCTGAAATTAGGCTCTTTCCCCTTAAGCCAAAGAGCTGCTCTATGCTATAAAATTTATTTAAAATGAACCTCTTATTTATGAATTTAGTAATACTTATGCATCAGAATAAACACACTCATGTAGCTATGAGCAATTTATTTTTAGGAAACTGCAAAGTGCTAATCACTGGGTGTTTCTTTAGGAGAAACATTTAAATAACAGAACTTCAGATGCTGTTGTTCTTAGGCTTATACATCCCTTTAACCCTCCAAATACTCCAAAGATTGGGATCTCAGGATTTCAGCTGTCTGCCTTGTACATTTTGCAAACCATCTAACTAGTGCACTAGAAAAAAATGTCCACGAATGATAAAGGGGCAGATTTTTCCTAAATCATAATAATCAAATAGAGTGAACTAATTTACCCACTGATCTGTGGTTCTTAACCAGTTTAAAAATCTGATTAAAGGTGTGGAACTTGTTAGAAAAAGCACATAGACAAATTCTGTTACATCATAAGCATAAGCAGTGGGCTCCATGATATACATAGATAGATAGATAGATAGATAGATAGATAGATAGATAGATAGATAGATAGATAGACAGACAGACATAGATAGATATAGATAGATATAGAGATATAGAGATATAGAGAGATATGTACACACACTCACAACACCTGGCTCAGTGATTGGCATATGGTCGATACTCAATAAATATTTGTTCAATGAGTGAATAAAATTTCAGGGTGAGTTTGCATGAACACAAAGGCTAATTTTAGCAAATAAACTCTAGATTCAGAGCCTTCGGCATGAATGAAAAGCATTATGAAGTTGAACTATCTCAATTTCTTCTGGCCCTGGTGACTTTCTCTTTCTGTGTTAAGTGTTAACCATTCCTTCCTCCCTATATAATTAAAATTTAAACAGGGCAAGTATGTTTGATTAGGTTTCTATGTAGAGAATCACAGTCACTCTCAGCCTTTTTCATAGAGATTACTCCAGATTTCCTTGATGAACTATTTGATTATTCCTAAACTCTTCTGTAATGCATTTAATTACCATCTCTTGGTTTATTCCCACATATCTATTGTAATTAATGTGCTTTAATTTATCTTTATTTTCGGAAGACAACATTTTCCCCTATATTTCCAAATTCCTAGATCATCTTAGTCCATGTCCTGTCAAGGCAGCTGAGGAACATTGGCTCAGGTTCCTCTCTGTGGCTGCAGTGGGCTGTCTGCTCTGAGTTTCTCCAGAAGTGCTCTGAAAAGATACTCCTACAGAGTCTATTTACAGGAAAAATATTCTGTCCCCTCCCCCTTTCCACTCAACTGTCCTGCGTCTATGCAATTTTTTTAAGTCTGGTTTGCCTACATCTTCATCTGCTTGGGCTGCCGTAAAAAAACACCATAGACTGGTCAGCTTAAGCAACAGATTTACAGTGGGCTGGCAAGTCCAGAATCCAGGTGCTGGGTGATTTGGCCCTGGTGAGAACTCTCTTCCTGGTTTACAGATGGCTGACTTCTCACTACGTCCTCACATAGCCTTCATCTTCTCATAAAGCCACCAATCCCATCACACAGGTCCCACCTTCATGACCTAACTTGATCCTAATCACCTCTAAAGGCACAATCTCCAAACACCATCGTACTGGGGGTTAGGGCTTCAATATATGAATTTTAGGGGGACCCAAACATTCAGTCTGTAACATCTATTGACTGGGGAGAGCAGCAGTGTTGAAAGAAAACAGAATTTCTTTTGAGAGCCTATTGTTCACCAGATATAGCTCATGCATGTTTTATTAAATTCTAACAGCATTTTGGGGCAGCCGTGTAGATTCTGATTTTAGAAATGAAGGATCTGAGGTTCAGAGAGATGAAGTACCTTGTGCATCATATAGGTAGGAAACAGTGACACAGGGACCCACGTCTAGGTCTCCTTGAACTTCCTTCACATGGCCACAAACAGTGGTCTGAGGATTGAATGTGTTAGTCTCACTGATGGGGACCTTTATTTTTTTATTTATTTTATTTTTTAATTTATTTTTTATTTTTCAGTTATCAATGACATGCAATATTGTATTGTTTTAAGTGTACAACATAATTATTAGACATTTATGTAAACTTACTAAGTGATCATCCTGATAAATCTAGTACCCATCTGACACCATACATAGTTATTACAATGTTACTGACTGTATTTCTTATGCTATACTTCACATTGATGGGGACCTTTATATAACACCAACATCTAGACCCCCCCACTAACCCCATTAAAAAGGTTCATCCAGACTGGGCATAGTGTCACCTCCAAACACAGGGGATTCTGACTCATGGCCTGCTTTGGAAATCACTGATTCTCCACTCATGCCTTTCCAAGGTTAGTAAATACCGAGGTTGCCTTTCATGTGACAATGGCCTTTGATGTCCCTAGACAGACATCATTTCAGGACTCATCCTTGGCTCCCTAGGCAGTAACAAGCAAATACCAACTGCAGACCTTGTTGGAGAGGGGTAATTATAGTCACATACCTACTGATTCTTAAACATATCTCTATCACTTAATAAATATGGAGGGTCTTTGAAATATTAGAAGCCATAGGAGATGCAGACATCATCTGCAACAACCACCATGACAAAGCATCAGGAATTTTCTTTGATTCCTTTTTACAAGAATATGTCCACACGTTTTTCTCTCTCCCTTCTTAATTGAAAAAATATTAGATGTGACTGAAAAGTCATGGGTTTGATTTTAAAATGAAAACAACAACAACAAAGAGACACAAAGAAACTTTTGGAGGTGATGGACATGTTTACGACTTTGATTGTGATGATGGTAATATGAGTGTATACAAAGGTCCAAATTTACAAATTGTATACATTCATTTTGTGTAGTTTTTTGGTATACCAATTATACATCAATAAAACTGGAAAAAACATTTAAAAAAAACAGATTTTATACATCTAAATAAAATATGGTATCTTCCAAAGAAATACTTTGGGGAGGCAGGCTCTTAGTTTAATGGTGTTATTGAAGCTTAAGCATTTTTTAAATTCCCCATGAGAATTGCCTGCAGAGTTTGTGGCGCATTCTTTTGAAATGTCCTCTGAGTAAATTTAATTTTTGGATACAGTCAAATTGTATTTGGAGACAAGTTTTTACAATCAAGTTAAATGATCACACCACAGAAACCCACTTTGGGAACAAAACTGGGAAAGACCATAGACTAATAGGGACGTCTTCACTACCAACCTTGCAAAATGTGCTTTGAGACTAATTACCACGTAGCTACTTTTCCAATTGAGTTTTTAGCAACAGTAGCATAGTATACTAAGTGCATAAATTAAGGTGAAAAATTTGTAGGGCAAGATACATTTGAAAGCTTAAGTTATAATTTTTCTTTTTAAGCTTTTTTCAAGGTTGTCTTTGTATATTTGGATTATCATGTTAAATAAGATCAATTTCAGTTGATATTAGGTAATTTTCATGCTACCAGGTCAAGGACTGATGAAACCAAACTGTTTCAAAAGTTACTCTGGGTTGGATTATCCTCTTGCAAGATCTACCTTTTGAGAAACGTAATACCTCATTTATTCTACTAAATGTCCCCAGATGTTATAGCAACAATATATGCATGTTAAGGAAATAATTGGGCAAAAGATGAATAATAATTTTGATTATAATGAGGAAAAACAAGAGAGGGGCAATAAAATGCAGTCATTAAAAATAACTGGAAATAATTGGCATCTTTGCCTTTTTGTAAAATGTACACTAACCCAGCATGGTGGTTCATCCTCATTAGCTTAGAAGTGCTACTTCACTTCCTGGTTGCACTGACAATTTGTTTGTGGTCTCTGTGACTGATGAACTCAAGATTTCATACAATCTTTGTTTCTGCAAAGTCTTCTCATCACTGAGTCAGAACGGTTACCATTCTCAAGTTGTCATTGTTCCTGAAGTCTTTTAAAGGTCTCAGTACTTGGACAAGGCTATTATCTCCCTCAGTACTTTTCCATCTTCTTGTGTGTGGTATTATTTACAGCCAACTTTGGAAAAATAGCACTTATCGTCATAACAGCTTTGCATACTTACATTGCACCTGCTTCTGCACTATAAATGACTATTTATAATTTAGACTTACAGAAAATATTCACAGTAACCAGCTCTCTGGGTGCATTTGTGCTTACTGAGTGCTATATTTTTTAGTTTCTAACTAGAAAAAAATAATTATAATGAAAATCTCTTTCTCACTTTGTCTCCAAGTCAACAAGAATTAATGCTCTTTGGTATTGGCTGTGTAGATAACTCTCCCAACTTTGTCCTCAAAGAAGCATAACCAATCCATTAAAATACTATTCCAAAGTGTCTTTGAAAAAGTCCCTTGCTGTCACACTATCCCCAGATTCAACAGATGTCTTCTTGGATGTACTTAATGCTTCTGTTTATTTCTTTCATAATATAATTTCATCACTTATCTTCTCTGTCATAATCGAGACAAGCTGGATGAATTATCTCCTAACTAGTTCATCACAAAAAAAGCTCAAAATGTTCTCAAATAGTTTTGATGTTTGGAGTCTTTCAGGAAGAGAGAGAGAGAGAATAATAATCAAACAGAAGCATGATAAGAATGTACTAAGCTAATCTGTAAAGGAAGCAATTGTGGTACAATTGAAAGGGGGTGTCTACATATTCCTACAAAATTTCAACATTTCAATAGGATATGGCTCATAGAGGGCAGAAATCAAAACTTGTGGCTATTGGTGTGACCAGCACATAACATTGTGCTAGGTTTAGTATGTACTCAATAAATATCTGTTGAATATAATTTAGTATAAGCTCTTCTAGAGAGAAAAAAAGTGGTTTGAAGTTCAGGGTAAAGAATCTAATCACTAGACTTCCCAAATACATATGTACTCTGTATGTCCAGCATTTCTTGTCATAGAAAATGTCCAGCTAGGCCCTGGAGAACCAGATTATTGTTATAAAGTAGGGGTTTGTATACGACATAGGAAGTAGGACTAAATCGTGTCTACTTTCCAAACTGAAAATGAATCAATCTTTGAAAATATATCTGTTCTATCTCCCTCAAGATCTTACCTGGCGATGGGATAATGGCCAGTCTGATACATGCCATGATGTTAACAGGCAATGACAACTTAATGTGCTGGCTTTTCTAGATAACACATTTAACTCAGAACAGAATGCTTTAATTGGAAGGTGTCACTCACTCTAATGCTGAGAATTACAGCAATTTGGGGTAAAAAGCCATGGGCCAGGGCAATGAACACAGAGGAAACTTCTCACTGGGGATCTGGGAATGAAGTGAGATGGGCAATAAGTGGATGCTTGTAGTCATTTAGTGAACTCATAGTAGTAAGGTAAACTCCTGCTAATTCTGGGCTACAGCCAACAGGCAAAGGGTCTAAAGAGAGGAGGTAGCACAGATGTAGCAGTAGAATCCTGACACGCATCATATTTCAACATCGGCAGGGTTCGGAGGAGGAGGTCAACCTGAGATGTGACAGGAACTGGCATCAAATCCAGCTCTGAGGAAAGAAGATTATAGGAATTAGGTAAAGAGCGCAAGACTTCCAGGGGAGGAGAGTGGGAACCGGAAGCCAGAGAAGACTATCAAGTATGCTGACCACAGACAGAAAACAGAGGATACCGCTTGATGTTCACGAAGGCACTCCAGGGCTAAACTTCCTCCAATGAGCCACTAACCTCCAGACGTCAGCTGTGGGGGTGCCCAGTTCTTTACAGGTCTCACTCAGTAGCAAGAAAGAAGCCCTGAAAATACCATCTGGCCTACGAGATCAGAAGGAATCACGCTAGAGACCGCAGCAGCACTTGAAACAGAAGAGCATTTTGGTACTCTCAACCCTTGCCCCCGAGGGAGTGCCCTATTCCTTTCATGCCAGAGGTGGCCCCTTTGGGCAGGATTTGTGTCAGGTAAAGAGGAACATTGAATAAGCTATTATAGTAAACATCAGTGTCCATTCTGTGCCTAACATTGGAATTTGGGTTTAGAACTTAAAAATAAAGAGTGTAGCTCAATGGACAGACTCTTTTATTCTTTGTTGTCATCATTTTATGTTCTTTAGCTTCTTGAAGATCATCAAGCTCTCATCATACTCAACATATCTGGTGACTAAAAGCACCGTTAGCTTCAGAGATGGTACATATGTTCCTCTCTTATAAAATCAAAGCCGTTTCATTAGGTTAGGAAATTTGGAGGTGAAGTATTGACAAGGATTCTTCTCTTGACTACATTCTATCTAGGGTTCCCTGCAATTTTCAATTATGTCTTGAATTTGAACTCTTATGTTCATCTCTGCTTTGTCCAATATTAGCAAGAACTCTGCTAAGAAGGTTCAGCCAGAATTCCCCATCTGCCATATCTGATCACTCTCTAATCTAGTGGGTTTTTCATCCTCTACCACACCCCAGGTAATATCTGATCACCTTGGCCTGTCTTCAGAAAGAGTTCTGTTAGGTTGGTTAGCCAACATGCCCTCTTCCCTCTGATGTTTGCTCTTTGTAATTTTCCAGCCATTCATCACCACTTTGCTCTTTGACTATAAATTCCCACTTATTCATGCTGTATTCAGAGTTGATCTTATCTTTCTCCCCCACTGCATAATTCCATCGCAGTGGTCCTTACACCTATCCCCACGGCCTCCCTAGAATAAAGTCTACCTTACTATACTTTAACAATTGTCATTGAATGATTATTTCTTTGATAGTTACAATATTATTTTTTCTGAAGTGTCCATAAGAATGGACACTAACTACAAGGAGGTAGTTGGCTAAGAGTCGTAGATGCTGTCCAATTTTGCATGTTTGCAGGAAGGCCACACCCCCACATACTCTTTTTGCTGATGATGAGCTTGTAGGGGATGCTAAGGTAGGCTTATCTCTAGGAGAGATGGGACTCTTCTCACATCTAACTTTCATTTCAGGGCTCCCAGAAGGATCACTGGGCTCTTTCAACTTTCCTTACCTATCTCCTTCACTTGGAGTCAGAGTTGCATTGTAGATTGATGGCTGTCTTAGCCTTTCTATCCTCATTCTCTCTTACAGGAAATTCTCTTAATAAAATTCTTGTATGTTGTCTTGACATTTACTTTGAAAACTTGGACTAATACAGGGGATGTTAACTGGAACAATATATCAGAGGTATTTCAAACTGAATTTGTTTATGGGCATTTAGGGTATAGTTAATTCTAAATTCTGACAATATTGAGTTGAATTTATAAATTAATAACTGTATTAGTTTGCAAGGGCTGCCATAATAACAAAGTATGACAAACTTGGTGGCTTAAACAAAAGAAGTACATTTTCTCATAGTTTTGGAGGCTGGAAGTCCCAGATCAAGGTGTTGGCAGGGTCAGCTTCAACTGAGTCTTCTCTCCTTGGCTTGCAGATGGCCATCTTCTCTTCGTGTCTTTACATCATCTTCCCTCTATGTGTGTCTGTGCCCTAATGTCCTCCCCTTATAAGGATACCAGTCATATTGGATTAGGGCTCATTTTAATTTAATCACCCCCTTAAAGGCTCTATCTTTAAATATAGTCATATTCTGAGATACTAAGAGTTAGACTTCTACGTAAGAATTTTTGGGGAACATAATTTGGCCCATAACACTAGCCAATAGCTTTGAGCTAATCACTTAACTTCTCTGAGCCTCAGTCTAGAACATGATAATATCTACCATATAGTTTTATTCAAATTAAATACAATAACATATAATGTCACTGGTACATATAAGGCAATCATTGTCGGTTTTACTCAGTACCCCTGCCACATACAATTTACTAGAATCATTGTCCATTAATTTATTTAATATTCATTTGTTTGGGGGCTATATCACTAGAGGTATGTCCCACAGTCATATGAAGTTAAATTATATGATAAACTCAAAAAGGAAAGGGAATGACATAAAAAGGGTCAAATTGTGTCGCTTCATCTTTGATATGACAGTTCTATAATTTTGACCTGGCATATTTTTCAAGCTATACCAGATTTCAGAAACTGATAGGTAAGAGGCAAACTTGCCCTATTTGTTATTTCCTTAGAGTGCTTTTGAAAGTCAGAATAAAAAATGTCTTTAAATAAAGCATGTCTCTGCAGTTTTCCACAGGTCCATTTCTGTCCTTAGTACATGTTTGTATCATACATGTACGGTATGTAGCCCTTAAAGGCTTCTGAGTAGGCAAACTCGGATATGCTGCTTCTACTTCCTTGATAACTCTCAAAAGATCGTATTTTCTATCATATTTTCTAAATTAATTTCAAGTGCTTCTGGATATTGTCCTTTAGAAATGCTCACATTCATCCAATGACTATTAGTTCCTCCCATCATTATCCAAGGCGGTTCCTCATGCCACCAATAAATATTAATTAACAAAGTAACGAACAGAGAGATATGCCAGATGTTTCTATCAACATGCATTACTGAGCTGAAACACAGCATGTGTGGGGTGATAGTCTCTTTTCTGTCTGCAAGTAGGTAAAACTACTCAGCACCCCAATCTGGCCAGACTGTTAATGATTCACTCACCAAAAAAGGACACAATCTTCAGACTACTTATAAAAGCTTTTTTTCCCCTAGATACTATATAGTATTGCCATTCTATTATCCTTTAGATATACAAGCTTGCTTTTTTTTTTAATTGATTCAGTAATCTGGTATCCAAGAAAATTAAGCACTTTTCAAACTTTGTATAATCTTTAGTATCAAGACTAGACAGTAACTGAAAATTGAAAAGTATTATCATGATTCATCCTTGCGGATGGTTATGAAAAGATTAAGTGAATACAGTCAATTAAAAATGAATAAAATGACTAGTATGATCGAGTAGCAAAGCTAAAAAGGATCTGGAAGAAAGAGTTCTCAACTTGTCTTCCTGAGGACTGAATTATTTGAGACTGTCAGGAATAGGAAACACTACAGAAAAGACCTGCTAAGCCTTTCAAATATATTTAAGCTGCTTAAAATAACTTTATTTGGTGTTCCCATTTTTCTCAGTCACTCCACATTTCCTCATGACACCTCTGACCACTGGAGGATGAAAAATAATCTCTTACTTGGTAAAACTGCATATGTGAACCTAGACAATGAACTTTCAAGCAACTCAAAAATCAGCAAACCCAAACCCAATTTTCATATTTCCTAGGCCCTAGACCAATGCAACCACTTCATTTCATACTAATTTAAATATCTGCTGGTGCAGAACAACAAAGCCATATAATAATGGGTGGTAGGAGGTTAAGACTTAAGGATTTTAAAGATAATTTTGACTATTTTGAATATATATAAAGTGATTGCTTTGCCTTGACTTTAGCATTCCCTCGCGTGAGAGCAAACTCCAGAAGAACCTAAACCTGGAATTAGATCATCTAAGTAAGAAAGTTTGATTGTTTTTGATGCATGTCAGAAATAGGACATGTGGAATAATATAATAAACAAAATTCAAAATGTATTTCTCTAATTCCTACTAAAATTATCACAAATGAGTTTTAGAGTGTTTTTTTTTCCTTAAAGAAGCAAAAATTACTGGGTCTAAATGACCCCGACCATCATTTAGTGTCATATCCCGTTATCCTTAAATTTTCTTATCCCATATTTACCCCGTAAAATGTGAATAAAAAACAAAATCTTCAGGAAAGAAAACACTAAAACAATGGTTAAGACATTAAATATCAGCCGTCATAAAAATATTCAAAGACCTAAAGGAAATCATGCTTATAGAGGTAAAGGAAGCTATGATAGTTTCTCATCAAATAGAGAATATCAATAAAGAAATAAAAATTATTTTTTATATCTTACATTTTTTGAGTTGAAAATACTATAAACAAAATGAAAAATTTACTAGTAGAAGATGAAAAGACAATCCATAGAACAGGAAAAACTTTTATAAAGCATATATCTGATAATGGACTTATATCTAGAATAAATAAAGAATTCCTACAAGTCAATAATAAAAAGATAAATAATCCAATTTAAAAATTAGGGGGAAAATCTGAATAGACTTTTTTTTCCAAAAACAATAAAAAAACGGCCAATAAACACCTGGAAAAATGTTGGATGTTTTAACCTATTAGGGAAATGCAAATTAAAATTGCAAAAAGAGACTGCTTCACCCCTATCAGGATTGCTATAATCAAAATGACAGATAAGAACAAGTGTCAGTGAGGAAGTGAAGAAAACGAACCCCTCATACACTGCTGGTGGAAAGCAAAATGCTGCAGTCTGACAATTTCTTAGTTCGATATAGAGTTACCTCATGATCTAGCAAGTCAGTGTGATTTTTGATCATGGTTTCTGTTCTCCACCTTTAATTCTTTTACTGAAAAAATTAATTTATTTTACTGATAAAATCACACCTACTTTTTTTCCAATTTACTATGTTTTGAAATTAAGTAAACTAATTTCCTTTCCCTTACAACATCATCAGATTGTACAAAGAGTCTTTAAATATCAGTTGGTATTAGCCATCACTTTGATCAATAGTACTCTCTTTAACATTCTCTGGTTCAAGGCCATTAATATTGATAAGGCTGACTTGAGAGTCAGGCTTGATTACTAGGTTCCTTCAGTGAAACACTAAATTATATTTAATACTATATTGTGTGAAGTCATTTTATTCTTTGAAAATTGACAAACCTTGAATAGTTATTTCTCCAATAAGTAAAATATCTGATTAAGCCTGGCAGATAGTACAGTCTACAGTAGAATTTTAAAGCTTACATATTTATATGTATACATTTCCAAAGAAATCGCTACGTGTTAATAGCTTTTCTAAAGTTGGCACTAAACACCAAGTAATAATTCTATTATTATCTGTACTAATTGGCTATATTTAGACTGAGTAGAAAGTTTTCCTTAATGGTTTCTTCAAAATTTCAACCTTATCTGCTGGCATTTACTGAATGTCATGATATTTAATTCAGAACTGTACTTTCTGTTTTGTGCAATATGAATCTATTGTTATTGATTGTATCTTGATTAAAGAAAATCTATTTCCAACCTTACAAAATGTATTATTGGACTAAGTAAGTCGTTTTTTATTAAAGTGCCCAGAACTTCGTAGGACTTTTTAATCAAAAAATGTTCACAAATTTTAAGAGGAAAAAGAAATTTGACGACTTCTTTTCATGAGAAATCTTTGTTTATATATGTAGAGCTCCCTGAACTGTGCTAAAATAGAATGAGGAATAAGACAAGACCAAGTAGAACCTGAGAATAGAGTTGCTTGAAATGTCAAAAGAACTTTGCGTGAAGTTAAGATTATGAACAATTTCCGAAGGAAAGAAAAGTATGAGAATTTTGGATGCTAAAGTCATAGAGTCACCATCAGTTCAACTGCTGCTAATGATCATAATTTATCATTTGTCATACAAGGTTTGTCTGATCCCCATGCATGAGGTAGGGGAGAGAGAAGAGAGAAGGCAGGTCCATCTCTGGGGCTGCTTAAAGGGTCCACATTCAGGAGGTGAACTAGAACGGAGGAGTGTCTGGAAGAGTTGGAAAGCTTGTCCTTGGATGAGCCAATTGTCAAAGCAGATGGAGTCAAATTCTGTTTGTTATTCAAAGTGTTTAGCAAAGGACTTAGGAAGAGAGGCAGAGACAAAAATATTGCCAGAAGCTAAGTAGACATCAGTATGATGCACGGAGTGAGAGCAACAGTGGGAGAAAATAAACTGAAAAACTGTTCATTGATGAACTGATTGATTGATTGACATTTTCTTTCTTTCAAATATTTAATAACTATTTTTGAGAACCTTCTATTTGCCAGGCCAAGGGTAGAATTTGGTGATATAATTGTAAGCAAAACGGGCACAACTTTTGACATTGTGGGGTATAGATTATAAGAGAGAGAAAAATATTAATCCAACAGGCCTGAAAATAAAAACAAATTGCAATCATGAAGACTGATTATAAAGAAAAAAGTTGCTATGAGAATAAGGGGACCTGAGTTTTACAGAGGGCTTTTCCCAGGATTCAACCAGAGAAGCGTCAGCTCAAGAACAGACAGTAGAAGAAGAGAGTGGTCTGGATATTTCTTCCTCTATTTCTCATTGACTTCAGATTTCTAGCTCTCAGAGTGGCTATGTATATCATCATCACTTATAAGCACAGTTCCTGTCACGTGGTCCTTCCTCCTCAGTTCCAGCTCTTGCTAATGTTAGTTCTTCATGCCGCAACATCCCTGCTGGGTCCATGGCAACCTCTTCATAAATTTCATTCAGAATCCCATTGCTGTATACCTTCTTTTTCTTGCAAGGGCAATGACTGATAGAGTAGGTTAGGTAAACCTGAGGAGAGGCAGCCTAAGCAGATGAAATAGTATATGCAAATGCCCTGAGGTGGGAGGGAACATGACCAGTTATAGGTTAGTGTGTCTGGGACACTAATCACAACCAATTTCACAGAAGCAGGAGACCTACATGAGGGCTGGATGATGTAAAACTTATGGGCCATACTGGAGATTTTGTCTTATAATAAGGACATTTTTCTGCAGGATATAAGCCAGGGTGTGACATAATCAGATTTGTATTTTCAAAAGATTATTCTAACTGTTCTGAGAAGAATATATTGGGGATTTCAAAGTGATGTGGATAGACCAGTTTTCTAAGAGCTCTTTCAACAGTTTGATATAGAGATGATGATCAATTAGATGAAAGTGTTGGCAATGGACATAGATGGAAGAAAAACGATTTGAAAGTTTAAATCAGTGGTCAACAAAGTATGGCCTGTGGGTTGGATGTCTGTCATTGTAAATAAAAGTTTTACTGGAACATGGCCACATCTATTTATTATGTATTGTTTATGGCTACAACAGCAGAATTGAGTAGTTGGGACAGAGACTGGGTGGTTCATGAAGTCTAAAATAATTACTACTTGGTGCTTCAAGAAAAGGTTTGCCATACACAGTTGTTTGCACAGATTCAGTAAGAATCTCTCTGTTCTCTTTAAAACAGGACACAATTGGAAACTCCTGATAAGGCTTTGACCGGAATGTTATGTTTGAAAAAGACATGCACTGACTCTGGATGTCATTATAAAGCTTTAAGAAATTACGATTGATTTTGTAAGCCGATAAAAGCCTCTTGGAAAAACAGCCTGGTACCTTGCTTATGTGGTTCACAGCCATCTTTCTGGGTACGAATGAAGGTTATTTTCCTGGGAAATGGCAAAGGAAGAACCTCAAGATATTTTCGGAGACCTCAAGAACATGAGGATTTCACCCAATTTTATAAGTATTGCAGGCAAGTCTGATGACAAGAATGTGGCTTGGCTTCTTAGCCTTGAGAGGCTAAGTGAAGTTCAGTCTGGAGCTTCCTTATGAAATTCCAACAAAGCAGATTTAAGGGAGCCTATAAGATCAATTGCTATTCTTATTGCACTTATGCAAATAATAGGCCAAGTTTATTGAAGCTAGACTTATGCACTGAATTAGTCTTAATTTGGTTATTTTTGATAAAAATTAAGGTGATTTTAGAAAGAAAAATGGTTTCAATAGAGACCTTAATGAGAAATGGTGGATATTAGATTCTAGTTTGGTTAATTGCTTTTAAAGTTTTATTTTTCACCTGTAGACTGAACTAGATCCTCACATTTTCTGATGGGAGTGTTTGGTTGTAACCCTCTGAACTACTGTTTCATTTTCTTCTCCCATCCTTTGCCTTGGAATTTGAGAATTAAAACTTTTTTTTTTTCCTGAGCCTTGCAATTGCAGACTGCAGCTGGACATGATGTAAATGGGAGAAATCATCACGACAGCTCGTGCTTGGACAATCTCATGTCTGGTGCTGTGTAAGAGCTTTCCTGAGCACCTGATGACATCATCGGAGACATTAAAACAGACCAGGAGAATCTGTCAGATTGTCACAGCCTTCTTTCATTACTTTTTATTTGACTCATATCAGGGTACAGGTATTCTGCCCTATGGTCTCTGCTAGTAAATTTTCGCAGAAGAGATGGGCCTGTGAGATTGTAAGAGCCGGTTAAGAAGGACACGATGGGCTGACAAATCTTACTCCATCTTACAGGCTAATCCTTCCCCTTGATTGAAACTGGAACTAATTGCATTACTTACCTCAAGATTGAGGGATAAACAAAAAAAAAAGGGAGGAATTATAACAGGGTATAATGCTTCTGATTTTCTCCCCAACTAGACTTTAATTCCAGCCTGCATTTCTATAGATTTGCTAATTGACTGGAGAAGTTCTACCTGAGACTTGAATAACTTCTGGTCTGACCCACTGGGAACAGAGAGATTTGGAGATTTCCTGTTTTTCCTTGGATCTCACCTCTTGCTCCACTCATTCTACCTTCCCTTGACATAAAAGCAGCCCGAATTTGAGATGAATTTGAGAAGATGAATTTGAGAAGGCTAGACATCTCTCGTCTTTTCATCACGGTGCCATTTTGATAAATAAAACCTTTCCTTCTTCCAAACTGTAATCTATTGAATATTAAATATTTGACGTGCTGAGCACATGGGCCCTGTGACTGTAACATGTGTAAGCAGAGGAGATTAGGAAATGGACACACATAGAAAGAGAACCATGTTAAGAGGCAGAGAGAAGATGACCATCCACAAGCCAAGGAGAGAAGCCTCAGGAAAAACTGAACTTGCCAGCACCTTGACCTTGGACTTCTAGCTTCCAGAATTATGAGAAATAAGTTTCTGTTTTTAAGCTAAAATTTTTTTTTGCCATTTCCTAGATTAAAATAATATAATTTAGTATTAGATTAATATGAGAGTGAAGGAAGGGTGAATCCTAAGGATAATACCTGAGTTTCTGACGTATGCAACTAAACCATGTTGAGTTTATATTTCCTAAAATAGGAAATAGATGGTGATCTGACAATGTAGAAAGACCAGATTTAGGACCAAACTCATGAATTTAGTATTACATATATTGTCTTGGAGGTGACTTTTAGATATCTAAAGTGTCAAAAAATAAATAGACATTTGAATATATGAGTCTGGAGCTTGGAATAGAGAAATACATGGAAGATATAAATTTAGAAGTTGTTCTAGGTAGAGTAATTGTGTCCCATAAATGTCCATGTCCTGAACACTAAATCTTCTAAATATGGCACGTTACATGGAAAAGGAGACTTTGTAGCTATGATTAAACTGAAGATTGTTATGAATTAATTGAATTGTGTGTTCTGCAAAATTCGTATGTTGAAGCTCTAACCACCAATGTGACTGTATTTGGAGACTGGGCCTTTAAAGAGGAAAGAAAGGTTAAACGAGGTCATTTGGTGGGATTCTAATTCAATAGGACTCATGTCCTTATAAGAAGAGACATTAAGGATGCATGAGCACAGAAGAAAGGCCACCTTGTCATGTGGGGACACAGGGAGAAGGTGGCCGTATACAAATCAAGGAGAAGATCTCAGGTCAATCCAAACATGCTGACAGCTTGACCTTGGACTTTCCACCTCCAGAACTATGAAAACAATAAATATCTGTTGTTTAAGCCACCCAGTCTGTGGTATTTTGTATGGAAGCCTGAGCAGACTAAGACAAGGATCTTGAAATGGGGAGATTATTTTGGATTATTCAAGGGCCCAACGTCATCACAAAGGTCTTAAAAGGGAAAGACTGAGGCAGGAGAGGGAGAGTCAGAGAAGGCGGTGTGGTGATAGAGGAGAAGGTTGGGGTGCTGTGACTTCTGACTTTGAAGAAAAAAGGGGGACATGAGCCAAGGAACATCGGCAGCTTCTAGAAGCTGCAATGGCGAGGGAGTAGGTTCTGACCTGGAGCCCCATGAAAGGAATGTAGTTCTGCCAACACATTATTTATTCAGCCCACTGAAACCTATTTCATGGATTTCTGAAGTTCAGAACTGTAAAATAAAGATGAGAAATTTATGTTGTTTTAAGCCATTAAGTTGGTGGAATTTGTTCTGGCAACGATAGGAAGTTAATATAGGAGTCACTGGCTTGTGGACAGTAACAGGCACCAAGATAATTTCCAGTAATGAGGATGGAGTGTCAAAGGCCTATTTTTCTTGGGAGACTGTTGGGCTATAGAGCAGAGTTTTATAAATGCTGTGTTTAATGCAGTCACATTCATTCAAAGTTGGCTTTGACAACCATGCTGCCTTTTCAGCCTGGATCCCTTTCAGACGGGTGACTGTCTTCTCTGAGAGTGATAATCTTATTTTAGGTGCACTATTTTGACCTATAATCTCCATAAATTTGGCACCAAATCATTCCAATGCTGAATAAGATTTCTTCCGTTGATCTTTTGTTTTCATTGCATCTTTTGTTTTAATTGCATGTAAAAATTAAAATTTTTAGGAACTCCAGCTTTTCCCTTAAAGAAAAAAGTGGAAAAAAAATCACTTTAACTCAAGGGGAAAAGGATCACTATTTTTAATTCTGTTCTGTTGGTGTGTCTCAGAGTTCCATCCTCTTATTGATATACAGTCACTCTTTTTTGATCTTACCCAATCTCATGATTTTAAATAACTTATATATATCAACAATTTATACTTCTGGGCTGAACCTTTCCAATTCAAACTCATAATTAATTGCCTACTTTCCATCCCCATTTGGATGTCACAGACATCTCACATTCGGCAAATGCTAACCTGAATTCCTGACCTCCCCCTAGCCAGTTCCATTGCAGTTAATGAAAACATCATCCTTCTAGTCATTCAAGTCAACAACAGTAAAGTCCTCCACCAGGAACCCTGATGTCTCTACCTTCAGACCGTATCCAGAGTCCCATCCCTTCTCACCACTTCTTTTGTCTCCACCCTGAACAGAGGTGCCATCTTCTCTAGCCTGAATTCTTGCAAGAGCTTTCTAACAAGTCTACTTGCGTCTGTCCTTGCCCTCCACCTACATTCTGTTTTCAAAGCAGTAGAGTAAGCCTTTTAAAATGGAAGTCAGATCACGTTACTTCTCTGTTCAAAACTCTGTATAGCCCACAATTTCATTCACTTAGCCAAAGTCCTTACAATTGCCCCCAACATCTTATATAATCTGGCTTCTACTTATCCCTCTGGCCTCCATATGCAACCTTTGCTCTATTGCAGACATAGGAGCCTCCTTAAATGAACACGGTCCTACTTCAGGCATCCTGTATTAGAGGAGTGAAAAGTAAATGTGATTTCCATAGGGGGATTAGTGAGATGGCTGAAGGTATCTCCTCTCCCTCTCTCCTTTCTTCTCCCTCCCTCTCTCCATCCCTCCCTTCCTTCCTTCCTCTTTCCTTTCTGGCATAATTCATTTGGAAAAGCATTTAGTACATTCTAATATCTATTATGTAACTGTTAGATGCTAGAGATAGGAAAATCAATAAAACGCAGGCTCACAGTTCAGTGGGGAAAACTGATATGTAAACTAACCATAGCAAAAATGTAATAAATGTAGGCATAGGACAATGATGGGACATAATAAAAGAACACCACGCTAAAGTTGGGAACAGAGATCTTATACCATGTAAGATCATCTTGACCAGTGTAGTCTGGGGGACCTAGGTATTCTAATTTATCTAGTGACCTGCAGGTGGGTATACATACTCAAAGTATTTCTGCAGCAACCATGCCTTTGCTCTTGTGTGGACATGTGTGAACCACTGAATTATGTTCTTTTGACATAGCTCAAGAATGCTATAGATTCCTTTCATTTTTTTTTTCTTTCCATGGGCTGGTGAAGATGATGGATACAGGGAACAGTGTCATCCTGAAATGATGCTGAGTCTAGAAGTTTGAGAACACTTATTCTAGTCCACACCTCTCTAAAATGATTTGAAGAGTAAAAGATTATTTGAGCACCAAACTGTAATAAAAACTTTCTCTAATAAGAAAATGTGCTCAGGAAAACAGAAAACAAAAGGAATATACACAGTGCATTCCTTTCACTTAAACGTAACCCTTAGCATCCACGAGGAAAGAGCGCTAAACATTCTATTTTCTAGAAGATCTATGTCTAATTTTCTAGCAAACAAATTTGAACATTTTGTAAATCTCTTCTAAAACAGCCTTCATACAAAATCTGTGGGTCTCTAGGTATACTTCAAAGAATATCTTTAAATGCTCTTTGCACCAAAATGTATTCCTATATTACTAGCCTTATTCCTACTCTAGGATATTAACTAAGAATTTGGTGCATGCAGACACACAAACACAATAAAAGTAGATACTTATCATTGTTAAAAAAATAATAATAAAAATAAGCTACCAGACTGATGTGACAACCTCTTCAGAAGCTCAATAAAGTATATCATTAATAATTGCTACTAGATTGAAACGTTCTGTCGATTAGAATTTGTGGACCTAGAATAAGAGAGACTCCCGTATTATTTGTTCGCTGGTTTATTGTAGTGAACGCAGTTGATTTCTTAGCCATATCCTCTTGACCTACCCTAGAAGCATCTAAGACTGTCCCGTTCACACCACAGCTGCCCACATCACTACCTGAGGGTGTTTCCTGAGTCCAGTGACATGCCTACCAGGGAGATAATGACATAGGACTGACCCTCAGACAATAAGAGACGGGATTGTCCCATTGGGGCAATTTGGAGGCAGTGTCCACGTTGTCTCTAAGAAAATCTCCATGGGGTTGTGTCCATGTGTCCATATTCTGGTATCATCTTTCATGTCTTCTTGCTCCCCAGTCCCGCTCCTTCGCATGGCTTCCTGGGATCACATCTCAAACAAACTCCTTGCACCTACATCCTTGTCTTGGCATTTGATTTCATTGGGGGTAAGTTAGAGGAGAGAAGACTTATATGTTAAATCTTTATAGAGATTTATTTAATTCTCACTCTGTGCCAGACCCATTTTATTCATTATGTCTGAATCCTTCAATAGATGATAAGTTGAAGTTTAGAGAGATGAAAATAATTTATAAATCACAGTAAATGGTCAAGACTGAAATTAATTTATATTCCTCTATTGCTGCTATTATTCTATTACTATCCTTTACCTTTATTCTGTTAGTTCTGATCAATAAAATGAGCATAAGACTAATGCTGTCATACGGTTAATTCTCTAAAATTCAAATTTCTGAGTGGGTTTCAGCCTAAAGCATACAAAGGTGTGTCCTTTTGCTGTGACACATGAAGAAGCTCCTCTTCACTGGACAGTCTCCTATTGGCTCGGCCACTCACCAGTTCCATGCTCTTGGCTTCAATTTCCTCAAATGGAAAATGAAAAGCCTTGGCCCAAGCGATATATAGGATTCATTGAAGAGCTACTGTTATCCGATCCTGAGTTATTTGTAGTCTAGTCTCTCTGGCCAGTTCTGTGTCTCTAGCTCTTCATTTTGTGTTGAATTCTCTTTACAATCGCTCTTAAAGCAGAAGTCAGTAAACTTTTTCTGTAAAGCACCAGATAGAAAATACTTTAAGCCTTGTGGTCTGTAAGGCATTTGCCGCAGTTACTCAATTCTGCCATTATAGTTTGAAAGCAGCAAAAGACAATATGCAAATGGATGAGTGCAGCAGTATTCCAATAGAACTATTTACAAAAACAGGTGGCAAAGCCACTGGACATTCTCCACACTGCACACAGAGAGTTCTTAAAAGCCTTTGTGCTGAGACATGGCCTATCAGAGGTGGCAAGAAAACTAAACAATACTTTTTTTGTTTTTGTTTTTGTTTTCTGTCTCAAAGGCCTCCTAAAAATTTTGGAGATCTTTCTCACAGAGCTCCTCAAAGAAACAAAGAAAAAAGAAAGCTTCTGTGTCTTTTTTATCGGAGCCCATCTGAGTGGCTTCTGTTTGACGGAGTGTTTTGTGTCTGTGTTTGTGCTGGGCTTAAAGGCTGAGAACAGTCAATACTCCATGGCACTGTCATCTGGAGAGCTGGAGAATACATAAATATTGCATTTGGGATGCACTTCCCTTTGAACAAAGTTTCTGAACAGGTCTACTTGCTAAGGGTTTATTATTGGCATTTTCTTTATCACCCCAGTAACACTAAGCTTTTTCAAAGGACTTATGACTCAGAACAAACATTTCCTTGAGGTTGAATCTGGCATATTTGACATTATTCAAGGGACACATTTTCTCATAGAAACTTTCCATGGATAACTTATGAAGCCTGTTTCAGGGAACCCAAAAAATACTAAAAAAGAAATTGCTGCCTCATGCTTGAACTTTCTGTTGGTTTTCCGAGCTGACAATGAATCAACACAGTCTAACATTATTTCTGATTCCATTTGAATTGAAAATCTCTCCTGGACTGGTGATTTGTAATTAATGATAGTTTAGGAAAACTATCTTAGAGCTGTGGAAAGATGAAATAGGTTGTCTTGTGAAGTAATGAGTTCCTTGTCATTAGATAAAATCAAGCAGAAGTCGCATAACAATCCATCAGTGATGCTATTTAGAGATTTTGCATTAAGTGAGGGCTTGAGCAAATAGGCTTTAAAGAGCTCCACTTGTCCAGGCATTAAAGAGAACCCAGGGAGGGGCCAGAACACGGTATCTGGACTCCACACAGTATCTTTCTCTCCTGTCTCCTCCTGGAAGTAGAGAAGCCCCCCTTTTACCTGATTTACATATTGGGTACTTAGGATACTTTCTGCTACTAATCATTTTTAAAAATAAAGAAAAGAAGTTTTGAACTATTGGGAAACAGAGATTTCAATTTCTTCTAACTCTTAGATTTAAAAATTTCTGCAAGTGGGCTTTGACACATTCTAAATAAGAACTCTTCCCTTCCCATTTTCCTTCCAGCATCTTCCCATCTCCACTCTGCAAATAGGAAACCTGTAGATTCTTGATAAAATTTACAGCTTATTTTTGATAAAAGAGTAGAAAATTCCTCATAGGTTTTTTTTTTTTTCCTTTCAGTTCGCAAGGAATAGCCTCTAGGTTTAGGGTTTTGACCGGCATTAATAAGTAAACTCTTCAAAGGTCAAGCAGAGCTGTGTTTACTGAGAACTCAGCCCTTCAGGAAGAAAAGGAAACCTTTAGTTAATATCCATTGTCCGATCGTATCTCAAGCCTAGGGGCACAAACTGTGTGCTGTTTCCTTGTCTGACTTTTAGATTTTTCTCTAACTTTATAGCTGTGATTCTCTTAAATTAGGATAGAATCGGAGAAGGGAATGACAAGCAGGAAGGTGTTAGAATGGAACATACACACAAAAAGATATCAGATTCAAATATGTATCAGGTGTGATTGGTACTCAATGAAAATTTACTGAATGAATAGATAATTGAGATCATTATTATAGATATTCTATATTAAATCCTTCTGTAAAAAGAAAAAAAATTGAAACAAACATCTGATTTAAATATTGGGTCAATACAGATTTTTATAGTAAATTGGGAAAACTTTCTCGTGGCAAACTTTAAAGCAATAAGCAGGCATTCTGCTTATGTGAAAACCACTAACAGCAGAAAATATTGATTTGTACATATTGTTTGGGCTCTGAAGGAAACTACGTGTGGTTACTCTGGCAAAAGCTAGTGAATTTATATTAAAAAGAAATTTGCTTTGTAAGGCAAGTGTTGTAAACACATAATGACATGATAAACATAGAATTCCCTTTGGCTTTCCGAGCAATTAATATTTTAAATATTTGCAGAAAAGACTGTAGTGAAAAAAAAAATCTATGTTTTCCATGTAAAACCTAACACATCGGCTGGTGAGACGGGAGACATTTTCACCGTCTTGTCGCCGGGATTCAGTTCACACTAAGACTCTCTCCTGAATCCTTGAGGTTCTGCCACGGAACAGAACCAAACTGCATTGCTTATGACCCTGAAGCTTCATCACTTTGTTTGCCGATCCGTATTAAAAACAAATCAGCCTGCAGGCGTTAGCTGTCCTGGGAGGAGGCAGTTTGCCTCTTTGAAAACACAAGCTGTATTGAGTATGTTCTCTCTGGGCTCCATATGTTGTTCCTGCCTGTTTCGTTTCCACTTTCAAATGTGGAATGAATGAAATTGGAATGGCCTTAACGTCAGCCAAGGTGTCTAACGTCCTAGGATTAAGGGAGGCACCCCTGTCTTTTCTCTGGTCTTCTCGAATGTGGTAGTGTGTGATGCTTCTCAAAGTCGAGTTCTGTGTGGCTAGGGACAGCCTTAGAAATATTGTGCCGCAGCGTTGGTTTCCCTCTGCCAGTTACCAGGGGAGGGCCACATTAATTTTCAAGGCACAGTGTACGTTCCATCTGTTATCCTAAGCGTTTGTGGAGATTATATGCCAGATAAAAGAGTTACTGAATGAATTAAAAGTAAATGTCACTTCCTAAAACTCAGCTCGGTAAACACAGCTTGAGGAAATATTTCCTTTGGCCCGAGTTACGGCTTTTGGAGTTAGGCAAGATTGTGCTTTCAGCCCTGGTTCACACCTGGAGAACCTCACAGCTGTCCTGCCCCCTATGACAGGGGCGACTGGACAGTTCTTTCTCACCATCAGTTTGTAGTGCCTGAAGGTGGAAGCCCATGGGAGGTCCACAAACAGCATGGTACAGTTCAGCATAATCAATAGGGCAACGTGACAATGGTCCAGGCAAATCCCTTCTCTCATTCTTGGCTCTCAAATACCTTTGCTTTTAATGGACAAGAGTCTGGGCTGGCAGTTGCTGGAATTTTCACAGATGCAATGTTTTATGTGAGAGTATCAAGCTTCATTTCTTATCTAAGTCGCTAGTCGGTTCTTGTTCTCATCTTTAACACGGTGAAGAACAGTTGACTCTGATGAATTTTTCCAAACTGCCAGTTTCCAACAAACTGAATCCTTTCCTTACTCTGCAACTGTCAAAGCTGATTTTAATATCTATCAAAAACATTTTGTGATTAGAATATATCTCATTCATCATTCAAATAAAATAAGCAGTGGTTGACATTGCCCTGTGCTGTAGCAACTACCAACATGCAGTAATCCCCTGTGCCTACCATCCCTACATCGCTGAAATTTACAGCAAACCAGAAATGCATAAAAATCTTATTTTCTTAAGTTATGACTCATGTTCATATTCTTGTGGGCCCAGCAAATTCTCACTGATGGTGATGTGTAACCACTGGGAAGTCAAAAAGTATACAATCTCTGATCTGAAACTTCACTAACTAGGAGACTAGTATCTATGATAGAAGTGGTGATTGTGACATCTACGTATTACTGTAGTGAACACCACTGGTGCACTGTCTAGATCCCCTCGGGTCCCTGTTACCAGCTTCCAGTGTCCCTCACTGCCTTGGTAAGCTTTTGCTTCATCTGATGGCCTGCATCTGTGACTCAGCTTAGGAGGATGGCCCTGGGGTTGCTGGAGCCCAGAGGGTGGGATGTGCCTGAGAGTTTATGGCCCCATTGTATCCTGTAGCCAGATTCATTAGTGAGGGAGGAAGGAGGCCCTACTCTCTTGCCTTAAGTCCCAGCAAACTCTGAAGCATAAGTGGCACAACACTGCTCCTCTTTAAAGGATCGCGCTGAGGCTGTGACTTTGTCTGAAATCATAGTTTTGCTTGTGTTCTTTCCCCTTCCCAGTGTCCCTTCCCCGACTCCTTTGCCCCTTTCTCCTGGGAGCACTTCCTTAATAAATCCCTTGCCCAGTAATCCTTGCCTCAGGATCGGCTTGGAGCTTGCTGTGCTGTGATCTTTGCATTTACTCTATTACATATGCTATGCCTCTTACATATATTATATTACATGTGCTATGCCTTTTACATGGACTGTGTTAAATATGATATGCCTTTTATATCATATTTAATCTGTATATTTAATCTGTACAATTCTAGGAAGGAATTAAGGTTTAGAGATTTTTATTAACTTGCTCAATATCATAGGGGTATTAGGTGGTAGAGGTATGTGCTTATTGAACCCAAGTCTTGTTCTATTGTTTTTTTATACTCAGCGTAGGCAAGGGGTATGAAATGTGTAAATACTACTTTGGGAATAAATACACGTGAAGATACATGGCTTCTATAAACTGGGCCTGATACCGAGAAGACATTTGAGAAGGAAAAGATAAGCACAGGTTTGTATTCTATAACTGCTGAAAAATGTATCAAGCATATCTCTTAGAATTGAAAGCAAAATAAGTCTTAGAAACTGCTCTATGAGTTGTCTCATGCTCACTTTTTAGGAATAAAGTACTTGAGTTGCTAGATTCACTATAACACTGTTTTTGCTAGAGACAACTCATTGCAAATAGCAGATCAATTCAGTCACTCTTGCTGCCTATCAAGGAAGTTAAGAAGCTTGTCAGAAAATGATGAAGGTTTAACACATTTTAGCTTGGACTTCTTTTTTTTTTTTATATAGTAAATTAGTTCAAATTAATGGCTTCAAAGAAATAGAATTATAGTTGCATTCAGCTTGATCTTTCTCGTTAATAACTTTCACGGTGTTCTTGCCACAGTTTTATAAAGTAGGTCTGAAAGCAAACAAAAGAAATGCTTTCCACAGCTTCCACAATAAAACATTCCTCTTAGATTGTCATTAAATTTACCCCAAAGATTTCGTTATCTTTTGCTTTTTTTCTCCCTTTAGTAACTTTAGCGCCTGGGGAGTTCAGAGATGCCACAGTTGCTAGGCTGCTTCTGACTCATACAGGAAGCACTGCCAACAGTCTCATGAGGGCATGGCTGTCAGACTGGCCTTTCACTTTCCTGGAGCTTCCAGATCAGACACGCAAACACGGCTCACTTTACCTTCTGTTGAAGGGCTTTGACTCCCTTCACCAAGGTCAGGTGGCGGCAAAGTGGGGGGTAAATGTTCTAAAGTCAAAGTTGGAAGAATGGCTTATGAGGAATGCAACTCTCAGAAAACAAGATGCCAATCTCTAGATATTAGTTGCGTATATGCAAATTTAACTAACACACGTTAAATACTAACATTTTACAACCATCGACATTGTGAGGAAAGTACTATCAACTCCCCACTTTACAGATGAGAGATTGATGACTTGCTCACTTTAGTGAATGCAGGAGCTGAGATTCAAAGCCACGCATATCCAGTTTGAGCTCAGGGCCCCAACTCCTTGTGATGCGCCCTTGGGCTCCATGGTCCAAAATGGGAAAGGCTACATCATGCGGAGGCCATAGCTAATTCTCTAGTTCATCATCCCTGTCTCTGCGAGGGTGAGTCGAGGCAATTTTACCGACTGTACAAGAATGAGAGCGAAGTGTGAAGTAGTAGTCATTGGACAGGCGTCTCTGCATGCTCAAGCTTCAAGAGAGGGAGTAGCAGAAAATATCTTGTAGACCTTGATAAACTTACTCACTACAGACTGTTGGAGTCCACTGTAAAGACTTAGTATTTCATTCTACACTATTCTATTTATTAAACTCATTCTCATTGGGTGCCAACTCTATGCCAGACCCCTGCCCTCAGGGCAATTATTTTCAAGTACGAGAGACAAAATGAACTGGACAATTTCAGGTTGTTTTAACTGCTATCAAGGATGGGCAGTGACACTATGAGGAGTGGTATTTTATTGCTCATATCTCTAACAGATTGTGAGCTCCTGGGAGTCATAATTTATTTTTTTAATTCATCTTTGCATGCCCAATGCCTAGCGTGATTTTAGATATTCAAGATAGTCAATAAGCACCCATGTAATGAATGAATAGACTAATGAACACATGCAGTCGCCTGTCAATGAAGCCGCTTGTCTTTTAGCAAAAGATTGCTAAAAGAACAGAAATGAGGAGCTCAAAGCAAGATCTTTTTTTTTTTTTTTTTTCCATTGAAACTGAAGCCAAAATGCTTCCAGGCTTTCCCTCTTTGAAACATTGGTGTTCCCATTATAGGAGGCAGAATGTTTACTCTGTCACATTTTCCACTAGTGGCCACTTTCCCTGAACACTTTAAGGGGAACAAGGTCACAACTGGCTATTTTCTAGAAAGGATTAAAGATAATTAAAAAAGAATACTGATTTGGAGCTTCATGACTTAGGGCATTCGGGTTTCTTTGTTGGGTTCAGAAGGCAAGCTCACTATCAAAATATTGCAGCTGATCCTTTATAGAAGGGAAAATGGTCCATTTTAAAAGTCCATCTTGATTTGTAACTACTGCTGAATTTTGTAAATTACCTAAGACCTAAAATCGAAGCAGTTATTTTCACAATACATCTATACTCATCTTTATTGCAATGCTACTTTAGGAAGGATGTATATGAAAAACAAGTTTTTAAAGAAATCAGCTCATCACTTCAGCTTAGCCTAAATCAATATCACAAGTTAGCAAAGACTAATGAATGAGATCTCAGGTATCTGAAAATATACAGGCTTACAAGTATGTAGATGGAAATGACTGACAGGCTTTCAAATGCCTTGTCCAAAAACAGAGTTATTTTTTCATTTAGAAATACAATTATTTCCTCTTTCACCTATATTTTGGTTAACTTTCTTCACGTGATAAGATAAATGCATATTTTTTTTTCCTTGAAATTAAACTGTTTCGAAGAACATAAAAGCACCATATAAAAACAGACCAATGATTACTCTATACATCTTTATCTTCTCTGCTTATCATCTTTAATCTTTAACACCCAATATTCTTTCAGTGTTATAGCAAGTATTTCTGATAATGTAGATGAATATCTGCTGATATAAAATAGAATCTATACTGTAAAATAGAATCTATAGTGAGATAGAATTTCAGATAATATTTGTGAACATCTGGCATATTTTAGATACATTGTTGAGTAGTTTCATTGGACTTCTCACTGGGGTTGTATATTTCATGAATAACTGTCCCATTATCTAGAATTAGCAATCATTATGTATACCCTCTCTGTTTCCTTGCTCAATGAAACATTCTTTCAGAGGTTTCTCAAGTAGTCGCAAACATAAAGATTTAACTTCACGTTTCAAAAAACTAACTGTGCAAAGCAATTTCAAATTAAAGTAACTGAATTTGAATGCTGAAGTAAGCAATCCAGAAGAAGGGTCTTCCCAAATAAGCTACTACTCATATTTCAAAAACCCCAGATCTGGGAAAGGTACAAATAAAAGTTTACTTCTTGGGCCCTATTTGCTGCTGACCACAATGTAGTTGCAACTAGATCAGAATTCATCCTAGGGAAATGCAAAAAAGTTAGAAATGATCTTTTTATGATGATTAAAAAAAAAAAACCCTAAGCTTTTTGGTCTGCAAAGTAACTAGGAGGAAAACAACTCTGGAGAAAACATGGGAGTATAAACAGACAGCATGCTATAAATATCTGGAGGCAAATATTATTTATCTAAATGAAACATATTGTAGATTTGGCAACCAACATCTTCCATGATGGAATCAACATGAAGCGGAGAAAGTAGGAATCAGGAGAAGTGGGTGTGCTGTTAGCTCTGCCGCTTGCTGCTATGCTCTTAGCTATAAAATACAGACAACTTTGCTAACCATCTTGGGGGGGCTTGTGTAAAGACAGGATCGATGACCCCTGTGCAAACACCGGCATGATGCTGGCTCAGGCCAGCTGCTCCGCCTCGAGGGTGATCTGCGTTTCCCTATGATTCTAAAAGGAGAGTCAGAATGTGACCTCATAATGCTATAATTTCATTTGAGAGAAAAAAAGAAAGAAAAAAAAGCAAATATGGTGATAACCACCATGATCCCAGAAAAGGGAAGGGAAGATTTTTCCTTAGGAGGAGAAATCAGAGTTCTAAATGACATGAATATGTTATAACAATGGAGGGTTTACGATGTAGGCAAAGTCAGCTCTTGCCCAGGCTTTCCTGGACTCCATGGAGAGGAACGTTCCATGTGTTTCTCTATTCTGTTACATCATGGAGATTATTTAGTAAGCAGTTACTGGAGGTGTTCCCAAGCACCAGAAAGGAACCAAACTGTCAGGAAAAAAGTTATCTTGGCCTGAAACAGGAGGGCAGTCTCTTTCATCCTCAGATTTACATAACATGGAAACAGATTCTTATTTAACTAATCAAGTGAAATAAAAAAAAAAATGTTAATAGATCACGAGACTGAAATAAGCAATTATTTTTACAGGTATGTTTTACAAAAAAAAAAAAATGTTAATAGATCATGAGACTGAAATAAGCAATTATTTTTAAAGGTATGTTTTACTTTGTTTTTGTTTTTTTTTTTTAACGCAGAGTAAAAGAAGAAAACAGAACCAATATTTTTTTGAAAGCCTAATGTATGGCAGAACGTGTACTAGATTTCCTTCACATAAATAATAGTATCGAAAATAACCAATTGTGTATCAAGTATTGTGCCAAGTGCTTTGCACACATAATGTCACTTAATCCTCATGTGCATAGGAGGAAACTGAGACACATAAAGGGAAATTTGTTGAAAATAGTCAAAACTCAAGTCCATGGGACACAGAAACCACTGTGTCTCACTATTACGCTATGTTGTCCGGATCACTTATTAGAAAATGCCATTGGTTTCCACTGGATGGATTAGGAATACAGTGGAGTTAGATCAATCACATGTTTTATAATTCTAGAGTAGAAATTCTGCTCCTGGCAAATATGACCACATCAAAATCTGCTGAAAACGTTATGGTTGGCACCACCCAGCTGGACAATCCTATTAATACTGTCACAGAGTTCGTAGCATCTCCTGGAAGGGGAATTTGTCAGCTTTCTACTCAATCTGCTTCCTTTTCTCTTTCCAACATTCTTTTCCCATGTCAATGTGATAGGATTCTTATTTGAATTCTCTAGCAAATAAATGATCTTATTGCCTCAGTTTTTTAACCAATAATTACCTCCTAAAAATGTTGCTCCTGCATTCCATCTGCTTCTCTCATTGCACAGAATGCAGAGTGGCCTCCGCATGTCCCCATAGCAAGAACCACAACCCCTTAAACTGCCAATATCTACCTCCAACTCCACCTGCCAGGCTCCATCCTGTCCCTCTTCCTGGACTTTTCCTCTGCCTTTTTGTTCGCATGGTCTAGCATCTAAGTCGCTTTTAGGAGTCTGTGGATTCCACCTGTCCTGGGCACCCTCCCCCGCCCCCCAGCACTGCTGTGTCATCCTAACACAGCTAGCTAGGGGTTCCATTCAGGACTACCTCCTCGTTCATCTGACTAGGATTAACCTTTAAAATATCAGGATGATCATTACACTTCCTAGGTTGGTGGTGAGGATAAATGAGATCATGCATATTCATCCTCATTATTCGTTATTGGATTTATGCATTTTCCAGCAAAGAGGATGCATAAATTTTGCTTTTATTTTTACTCTGGGAACTGTATGCTATTTTACTTCATGTTCTTCTATGAACAAGAGACCTATAGTGTGTCCAAGAAGACATACAAGAAAAGCTCTCTGCCCATCTCCTGTTTGAGTAAAAGCAGGGCACACATTTTCAACGTTCCCTCTCTACCAGGAAGGACAAAAGTTAATTGGACACTATCAGGTTAAACCAGAGAAATCTATAAAACAAATTTTACCATCTAGCCTTTATCTCTGCCCAGGATGCCTAAATCTTTTTTGCTTTGTCCTGTCCTTTCTCTACGAATTTATTGTTCTTTGTTGTAGATGCTATATAAGCCAGAGTTCTAAGCTACCTCTTAGAGCTACTCATTTTTCTCTGGGTATCTCCCATATACACATGATACATACACATACACACACACACACACATATACATACACACATATGTATATATGTATACTTGTGAATCTTTTATTAAAGGGGTCTCAACTAAAAACTCAGAAGGCTGGAGGAAAAATTATTTTTTCCCTCTCTCACACAAGTATCTCTGTTTGTCTCTGGGTGGGGTTTTCGAGGCTCTACAGAATCATGTGCCCACCATGCCTATTTGCATCTCCTTCCCCATAATTACTGTTGTGAACAGACATCCTATTCTTATGGTTTCTGTCTATGTCCTCTTCCACAGCACGTCAGCTTTGGCTTTGGTAGCTTCTCCTATTTCTCATGGGTAGATTTTGTGAGCTCTACTTCAGTAACTAAGACAATTGTACTTCTTCACCAGTGTCTGCTTTAAACACCCCTTCCTCTGGAGAGCCTTTTATGATGACTTCAGCTATCATTGATCAAGTAACCCCAGAGGGTTGTTCATTATTCTTTCCTGAACTCTTATAGTTTATATTACACAATTAAGTATCATATACATACCACCTCATCAAACTAAAATGTGATTTCCTAGGAAAAATTAATGCTTGAAAATGCTTTTGATAGACATAATGGTTCATGAAAAAAAAAATCTATAGAGCTATAGAAAGCCTATATAAATATATATGTATGATGTCCAGGTAACAATGGCACAGAAAGATAATATGACATTATATATTCCTAACAACAAAAACATTTATATATAGTCAATTCTCATTATTGGCAGTAGTTATGGTCTATAGATTTGTGAACACTGGATTAGTGAGTATTGAACCATTGCTCTTGAGGAAATATAGGGTTAGGTTCTTGTGAGCCTCTGGTCACAAGATTTTCATCAACTGATCGATATATAACCTCGTTTTATGTGTATTTCAGTTTCGATTTACTTTACTTAATGTATATTGTTGATTTATTAACATGGAATTCATAGCCAACAACACTATAACATATCTGAACAAACCTTGTCTAAAACATATTTTTTTCCCCATAAGTCACCTTGCAGACATCTTAAGCACAGAAAAACGAAATAGCACAACAGCATTCAATATTCATGGGGACCATCTTAAAGAGGAAAATCACCAAACAGAAGCATAAAAATGTAACACATGTGGAATTACATAGATGGGGAAAAGGACACATGTTTATAATGTGAGAGCTGAAACAAGAAGGCAGAGCATCACCTCATTCATCCTCCGTGGGGAATGTGTACACCCAGTGACCGATTGCTCGCTGTTCTATGGATGTCCGCAACGACCACAGAAACGCCATCAGAACTAGTTTTGGAGTTATAGATAAACTCGAGCAAGTAGTTGAATTAGGAAATGTGGACTCTTTGAAGAATAAAGATCTACCGTATTTATAAAGAAAGATGAGAAGAGATTGTATTTTTTAAAAAAGAATTTTTGTTGTTTTTTAAATTGTTATTATTGAATAGACATTACTTTAAGACACAAAAGTAATAATGTTTAAAAAGTTTAAGTTGGGCCCATTAGTTTCGATAACGATTTCAAAAGCGGAGAAAGAAAATCCTGCTCTCAGAGATTATCAATAAAATTCTTCTTTCAGTGTGATATATGGAAAAGATCAATGGTGGAATAACCTGCATCAGCCCCACAACTGAGCTTTAGTTTCCCTAACTTTGCGTGAAGACTTCCTCTATGACTTGTCCCTCAATACAGAGTACTGCCTCTTTCTACTGATGGATTTTTGAAGTTCATGGTCAATGCTTGCGTGTCCTAGCACAGTGGTTCTCAAATTTTAATGGGCACATAAATCCCTGGGGTGATCTTGATAAAATGTAGACTGATTAGGTCTAGGAGGGGGGAGGGGCTAAGAGTCTGCATTTCTAACAAGCTCCTAGATGATGGTGATGCTGCTGGTCCATGGATCACGCATTGAGTAACGAAAACCTAGAACATTTTAAAAGACTCCTCATCTCCATGATCTGTTTTGTCTCAAAATATTCCCTTTCTTCCATTCTCCATTATTGACCAAAGCTCTGATTCCACAAGTATAACAAACCTGAGACAATTGAAAGAATCACAGTCAAAAACAACTGACCACTCTTGGTTTTCTATGCAACTCTTCTTTTGACTCCACTGAGCATAGATTATACAGAAGTTTAGATGAAGGGAGCATTTAAGACCTACCCTTAGATAACACATTCGACGTGAAGTCATAGCTCCCGTGTGCATATTTTAATTACTAGGGAAATGGAACCATGGAAAAATGAATAGAGAAACCTGAAGGGGAAAATAAGAATAATGAATTAAAAACGTAATTTGCCTTTCAAACAGAAATAATATCTGCCATTTATGGAGCACTTTCCGTGTGCCAGGCATATCATTATTTGAGTAATGAAATACTCTAGAAATGAGTGATCAATTATTTGAGTAATGTGATAAACTCAGATAGCTATTGCCTCTGCTTTGTGCCATACGACATTGTGGAAATTTTTTTCAATTCCTGTGAAGTGGTAGGCATTTAAATAGGAGAATGGAAAATTTTTAATTTGATATGGTTGTCAAGATGTTTGATGGGGCTGTCACAATGACAGCAAATTTTCAATGCATTTATTGGGATTACCTGTGCTGATTGAAATTCAAAAGTAGTCAGAAATGTCCTCATTCACACTGGCCTATTTTGAGTGCAATGTGAATGAAAAGAGTGATATGATGTGGCATTATCATGATTTTTTCTCATTGAAAAACCAGTACTGATCAGTTTGAGCAAAGGCAGGAGGAGACTCGGGAATGGGAGGTGACTGGGCATATTTAAAGGTTTCACAGTAGACCTACCAGGGCAAAGGAACAAAGCTCTGGATACCAGGAGAGAGAATGGATGAACCACTGGGATCTCTTGCATTCTTGCTATTCTAGTATCATAAAATATGGATTCTTATTCCCTATCCAATTTTTGCCCTGGCTGTGTGAAGATGTTAGTTCTTTATGCTTTAACATTATTTTTTAAGCTTTAAACTCAGAGTGGAGTAGAAGAAGTTAAGATCTAGACTGTAAATCAAGTCAGGAAATATTCTGTTTGAAAAAAGGAGAGGTCTTTGAAGGAGTTACTGACTAATTTAGTGGAGAACCATTTTATATATGTTTTTTACTGAAGCCTGTTTAAGGTGAGATCTGCTGCTCCCTGCCACTGTAAGAGGATGAGCCCTAAAGAACAAAACATAAAAGGCACAATCTTAGGACTGTCACTTTCTCTATAAAAGTATCTACATGGATGCTTATTATTAATATATTTTAAACATCAATAACGGAAAGTTCCAGTGGTTTTAAACTAGGTTATCTTCAATGATAAAATACATATTATCTATATAATCATATTAAAATTTAGTGCATTATGATATCTCTTTTCTAAGGATTTTTTGTTGTTGTCAGCACATTTATTTACCTCTTCATGATTTTTTGTCTTATCCTAACAAGACTGAGCATATGAATGAGGAAGAAGGAAGGAAGGAAGGAAGACAGATGACCTAATAGCCCCCAGCTCTTTCAACACCCTTTGGTTATCTCAGTCGAGGTCATAAACATTGGAGCAGAGACACAGCGCCCCAGTCCTAATCCCTTGACTGACAAAATACAGTTGGCCCTTGAACAACATGGGTTTGAACTGTGCTGGTCCGCTTATATGCATATTTTTTTTCCCAATAAATACTATAAATGTATTTTCTCTTCTTTCTGATTTTCTTAAAAACATTTTTTCTCTAGCTTACTTTATTGTAAAAATACACTATATAATACATAAAACATACAGAATAGGTGTTAAATAACTGTTTACAATATCAGTAAGGCTCCAAGTTAATAGTATACTATTAGTAGTTAAGTTTTGGGGGAATCAAAAGTTGCATGAAGATTTCTTATTGTATGAGGAGGTCAGTGCCCCAAACTCCTGCATTGTTCAAGGGTCAACTATAATATGTAATAATGATAAATCACTCTTTTAAGTCACTAAAGTTTTGGTTGGTTTGTTATACAGCAATAGGAAATTGAGCTAATCCTTCCTGGTGAGTAACTCTTGCCTATCAAACCCCATATCTAAAGTCTTAGCCTTAATACTTGCATTACCTCTCAGGAGCTACAGCTCAATGCTTAAAAAGGCTGCTAACTTTTCATATTAACATACACATGTTTCTTTTATGTCAAGTTTTTACCCTCTCTCTGGTCTGATTTTGAAAACTGTCTTCTTTTATATACCCTGAAGGCTATGTATGTGATGCATCGATCTCTCGTGCATTCTGGACATGTGATTGCTTCTGTATACAGTCGTCCCTCAGTATCCACAGGAGATTGGTTCAAGGACACCCACACCACAAGGGATACCAAAATTCACAGATGCTCACGTCCCTTACATAAAATGGCATAGCGTTTGCATATAACCTACTCGCATCTTCTCGTATACTTAAAATCATCTCTAGATTACTTATAATACCCAATACAATGTAAATGTTATATAAATGGTTGTTATACTGTAATGTTTAGGAAATAAGAACAAGAAAAAAAATCTGTGGATGTTCAGTGCAGACACAATCGTGCCAGGCCTAACTGCATAGCACATGTCAGCAACAAATAAATTTATTTTTCAAATATTTTTGATCCATGGTTGGTTGAATCCTCAGATGTGGAACCTGCAGATGCGGAGGGCTAACTGCATTAATTCTTTGTTTGCTGTGATTTACATGACAAGTATGCTCACCATGTGACACATTCCACATGCTCATTCTTATAGGACCCTTGTCATTCCTCACTCCTGTCTCCCACCCAAGGAAACAATTTGAAATACAAGTGATTAAGAGGGATGCTCTTAGGAGGATGCTTTTTAATTTACTCCCATGGACTAAACAATGAAAAAAACTAATCATTCATATTAGCTATTATTAGTTAAACTTTACTTGTGTGCACACCTTATTACGGAACTCCATTCATCTCAAAACTCATCTTGACAAAACCACTTATCTAGTAATTAGAAGGGACAGTAAGTGCTTTAATGTATTCTTGGTTAAAAGCATTTCTGTTCCTATTAGCTGTAAAACTCTTATATACAGGTGCCTTGTATACAGGTGATTTATCTCCAAGATGTAGTTGCCCAGATAAGATAGCCAGCAATTAGTAATATTTGTGCGTAAAAGTCAATAAAGAAAAATAAAATTGGCAATATCATACAGAGATGGCCATAAATATTTAGGCAGTTATGCTATATCTTTTTTTTTTTTTTTTTACTTTTAAACTGCTTGAGGTTACTATACAATCATTGTTATTCTGGGAATACAAAAGAATTAGATTATGGTAGTACTATTTTAGAAACTCCTTTAAATATATGAAAAAATATTTGCAGTAGGAGGTCATAATTGCAATTTAATTTAAATCGATATAAAATAATTGAGGAGAAAATTTATCCTCCCTACCCCAAAATAATGTCTCTTTGGCTATAAGGCAAAAATAATGTAAACATTAATCTAATATATTAGAAACTAATAAATCTAAGTAAATTTGGGAATGTTAAATTAAAGCGAAGTTCTCATAAGGACTGAGACAAAAAGAGATCATATCAAACAAGAATCATATATTTCCTGAAGTGTTCTCAAAATAGAAAGCTATCTTACAAACTAAATAAAACACATATTTTCCCACTTACAAAAATATGGAATTTTATGGCATTAAAGAAAATATAGTAGTTCAAGAGCCAAGTAAACTAATAATCTGATTAATAATCAAATGTGATCACGGTAAAAACAGATATATTTCTTTGGTTGATCATTCAGGTTCAAAAATACCAAATTTATCTCAAGACATTCTAATTAGGAAAAGCTACCTGCTAAATTGAGCAGCTGGACATCAGAACTATGTATCCAGTTAAGAATGTCTTATACCGATTTTCATTGACTGGCCTCTTCCGTTTTCTGCAGTGTCTTTCCCATTCAGCAGCCCACTGAAGAGAGTTTATCCAAACTCATTCAATTTATTCTCCAAGACCTGCTCAAATACCATCTGTTTCAAAAATGGCTCCTAGGGTTCCTTTCTAGAAAACTCCTTATCTTCTGCTAAGCTGGTATAGCACGCATCAGGAATTCTCTGTTTTCCCCTCTGAACTGCAATTATTTCCATGCATTAACTCCTCTGCCAGACTGGGACCTCCTCAAGGAGCAGAACCCATGTTTTATTCACACTCGTACCTCCGCGGGGCACAGCTCTTGGGTCTTGCTTTTTTGAACATCAGAAACAAAAAGCATCATTTTCCTTTCACTTATTTTTGCATCTATCTTTTCTAGGAAAGATTTTTGCAAGTTATTTCATGGTTTTAAAGGGAATACGTTTAAACTGTGGTAGATAAAGTAGGTAAAAACCAAGGTAAATGCTAAGTTTAATAGCAAACAGGAAAACATCTTTTCTGCAGTGGTATCTGCTGTATTTTTCAGTTATTTGGATTTTCAGGTTCATTTGCTTTCATGATCAGCAGGATATTTTTTAAACTAAAAATTATAATTAAGGTTCTCTTAATTACATGTTACTATATACAAGTATCTGAGAAATAAGATTGTAGAAAAAAGTACTCTGCTTTGAATCATAAAGTATAGGTATAGATGTTGTCCAAATATCATTTAGTTCTTTCTATTTTATGTTACACATAATAGAAAGTGCTTGACCATTCTCAGAATAGCAGTAAGAACAAAGCAGCTCATCCCTGTGTTTTGAATTTTTTTGACCCTAAAACATTTTTAATTATAATCTTTAACTTATAAAAAAGTATTGAACTTCTACTAAAACTTGAGAGTGTGCAACATTTTGTAGAAGATACGTGGAAGATTAAGACCAATTTGATTCCTAAAGACACTGCAGTTTAACATCAATGATAAGGGCTTTGGATAAGTTCTTTACAACTGTAATTACCTTGCTAGTATACAGTATGTAGCTAGATTTAGGGCATGAGAGAGGTGAGTTTCAAACAGAAAATGAGTTTGGGCTGCAGAAGAGACTGACTCTGGAAAGCGTGTAGAGCATTTTAGATCAGCAACGTAGAATCACTGGGATCCCAGGTCTTGGGTATTCCATGATACCGCTATAACTTTAATACACGAGGATTTGAAAATAAAGGGAACAATAGTCAGATTCTGTTTCCTCAGTATCTCTGATCCCAATTTTCTTTTTTCTTTTTCTTCTGTTCCCATCCTAGTATATCAAACTGAAATCATATCTCCTGCCATCCATGATTCTTGCATTTTAGATAAATTTCACTATTTTACAAGTGTTTGAAATTAAGTATTGCTCAGGCTCTTTGCTGAGATTTCCAAATTCCCTCAGCTTAACCTTTAAACCTTCCTTTGAGGACAGCCTCTCTTTCCGCCCCCATCTCTCTGCTATGTGAGAATACAGCAAGGAGGCAACCATTTGGAGATAGAAAGAGTCTCTCATCAAAAAGTGACCATATTAGCACCTCAATCTCAGACTTCTCAGCCTCTAAAACCATGAGTAATGACTGTCTGTTAGAGCAGCCCAAGCTGACTAAGACATATAGTATCCAGAGAGTGTCTCACACATGGTAGATATTGTTAAAATATTTATTGTTAGGCTATTCATTTTCACATATAATTAGTCATAAATTAGTAACAGTATATTCTTTCAGAGTTTGGATGCTGTTGTTGCTGCCATTGGGTATCTGTGTGAGGAACCACTAGGGACCAACAATACCTTATATACTTTGTCCACATTGCCATCCTCCATGTAGAATGCTCTTAGTGATTCGAAAGAAGCACCCAGTTCTGCTTTTCAATCACTTTTTTGTGCATTTATTTTAAAAAGCACTAGCAATGCCCTTCATAGTCGTTTATAAAAGAAGGCTTTGTTACCCTAAAATGTAGCTGTAATGATTATTTTAAAAAATAAAATAAAAACAAAAAACAAACAAAAAATACAATACTCTTAAAATTTATTCGATTTCTTCAAAATTTTTTTCCCAAAGAGTAAATATGGATTTAAATCTCTTTTTCATTAAAGAATAGATTGACCATTGTTTCTTGTAATTATATTCAGTGAAAGTTGAACAATAGCATCTCCGTCTGAAAGAGACCTTCTTCTACAAGGTTGAAATTAACTTTAACTTCTTTTTAAATAGTTCAAAAATAGCTCATAGCATAGGGGTTATCTTGGAAGTAAGAATTCTCTGTTTTATTAGCTCTCTTAGGCTGTATTTCACAGAAAAATTCTCATGACTTACTAATGTGTTTCAATCCATTGTTTGGAAAGCACTAGATAAGAATTGCAGTGATAACAGCTAAAATATATGACGACGTTGGGAACTGAGGTTCTCGTTATTGTAGCATGTTGGTTATCTGTATCTCATTCAACAGCATATTTTAAAAGTGTACCATTGAATTCCAAAGAAGAAAGAAAAAAATAGAGTTTCAGAAATTGCATGCTATTTAAACTTATTGTGATACTATTTTATATTCACAGACATTGTGAATATGAGCTAAAGATAAGCTAAAGAACAAGAACAACAAAAAAGGAATAAAACTATGCAAAAGACAGTCAATTCTTGGTAGGTATATATATTAGGGCACAATTCAATGGCCTGAGTTAAAAAAATAAAAACCTACCTAGATTCTCTGGCTTTCTTTTATCTGAATAATTAGGGTTTAGCAAGATAGTAAAAAGGAAAGACGAACTTTTGGTGGTCAATCAGAAAACATACCTTGAGACAGAATGTGGTAAGTCTAAATATCGGTGGCTCAGAATAACAGAGGAAAGGGAGACCCAATTGAACAAGAAGAAAATGTATCCCCATTGTTTACAACCCCATCTTTTCAACAGGTGATGGACACAAGGGCTGATAAACCTGTGAATGTTTTAAAATTAAATGGGCAGCACAGAGGAGTCATTGGAGTCAAGCTCAGAGTCAGACTAATATGGGTTCCTAACCCTGCTCTACGGGATATTGATTTTGTCCATGAGCATATAACTTTCTCCTACTAACCTTCGGTTTCTTCATCTGTAAGTGGAAAAATAGTGGTACCTGCCTCATAGCACTAAATGAGATCATTGAAAGGCGGAGCACAATGCCTGGCATTTACCAGGCCCTAATGGAGTCTAATCATATGTTCAGTTATAAATATATAAAGGCTTTTAGCGATCTTTTGATAAGTTCAGTTAGCCAAACATTTATTTTTTTCCATAATAAACTCTTTTCCTAATACTAGGTGTTTGAAGGTATTTGCCCTCACAGTTGCCAAGAGAACACTTTCTGCCATTCAATTTATGGTATATTGTTTTGACATCCCTAACAAACTAGTACAATGAGTAATACACCATCCAAACACTCATTCATTCAACCTTTACTTAGCAGTTGTTTTGTGACATGCTCTGTGTTAACTGATGTCACTGAGAAGACAACTAAAATCATTTTTCATCCTTAGGCAAATTACACACAAATCGACAGAAAGTCTTTCCTTCTATTATATGTAAATCGATTCCATTTTAGGGAATATGTTATATAAATAAAACATATTCCATCAGTCATGGGCTGAATTGTGTCCCTCTCAAATTCATATGTTGAAATCTTAGCCCCTAGTATCTCAAAATGTAATCCTATTTGTGAACATAGTTGTTTCGAATCTAATTAGTTAAAACGAGGCTATATTGGACTAGGGTGAACGCCCAATCCAATAGTACTGGTGTCCTTATAAAAAGAGGATATTTGGACATGGAGACAGAGAAGCATAGAGGAAAGGTACTGGGAAGACAAAAGGAGAACACCGTGTATAAGGAGATCCCGCAGCCATTAGAGGCTAGGACAGAGGTAGATTCTCACTCACAGCCCTCGGAAAGAACCAATCCCCCTGACACCTTGATCAAGACATTTAGCTTCCAGAACTGTAAGACAATAAATTTCTGTTGTTTAAGCCATCTTTTTTTTTTTTTTTTTAGCAAACTAATTCATTCATTCTATTAATAGAGGTTAAATATTTTAAATTCTGGAATCAGTAAACAAACCCTGCTACTTGACGTTGGAGCTAGGGGAGTAAGCCATGCCAGTCTTACACTATTTATTTTCCTTTTCTGCCATTCACCAATTAACTCCCTATTCTTTCAACCAATACTTATCTTCATCCATATCCTTTCTGTCCTGTAGAGGTTGTGATAAATACCACTGAACAGGAAAAGGCAATTTCAGATTTCAGTGTGACGTAATTTTTAGGGAATAAGGACCTGAGACTAATTTATTTTCACAAACTAAAGTTACTTATATTCTACCAGTCAAAAGAAAAGAAAAGAAATCTTAAAGGTAATGTCACCTTTAAATTGAGAGAAAAGAATATCAAAGAGGCCAGCTAGGCTGTTAACAAAGGCAAAATGAAGTAAATATCAGTGGGGCATTATAATCAAAGAGAAAATCTATAAGGGAAACTCTTGATTGAGTTTTGACAGAATTGTCAAATACAATACATGATATTGTTCAGACTTAATCACCTCAAATCCCAGGATTTTAAGAAAGAAGTTTTGATTCTGGGAAATAAGTTCTAGGGTTACTTAAAAAAGGGGAAATAATAAGCAGTTCAAGTATTTTGAAAGATGATCTAAAATGCAAAATAGTTTTGAGGATGGACTATGAAATCACCTTATTCATGTGTGATGGTCTTAAATGATTCTTGAGTTTATAGCAATATAAGATATTTTAAATTATCTCACACACCAAATACCTGTATCCAAGTGTCAATGTCAAGAAAACAATTTTTCTTGACATTTTCTTTAAATTTCTAGAAGTTTAAAGATTTATATTAATATTTTGGTGTTAGAAAACCATAATGGAAGGAAAGCTTGGGCATAATTATTTCTTAAGCTGTATAATTTTTTATGTCCCATTTCAAATATTGTCACTAAAATAGTCATTTTTTTCTCCTCTTGCTAATCCAACAATTTTATACTGACAGCTTGTCATCATGGGAATTTACTATCACATTACTGCTTTACACACTTTAATACAAACATTTTCAGCTGCAATTAGATACGATGACAGAAAATACGGCTTCTAGTTAATGATTTATGATTTTTGCTTAGGAAAAAGAAATATTCTCTTAAATACATTATGACAAGTGGCCTCCAAACTTTTTGTCGAAGCATTCAAAAGAAATTCTTTACAATTACTGATGAATAAAAATAGTGCTTTGGCATTTTTATATCCCTCTCCCCATAAAAAAGTCTTGAAGTCAAAGTAGCGTATCCCACCTACCTCATTCTTTTTTTACAGAATGACTTGAGCTATTGTAGTTTCTTTGGTTTCCTATAAAAAATTTAGAATAATCGTGTGTATGTGTACAAATATGTTGCTGAGATTTAAAAGAAATCGTATATCAATTCCTGTATACCGATTTGGGGATAACTAACATTTTTATTATGTTGAGTCCTCCCAGTCTGCATGCCTCCCCATTTATTTAGATTTTCTTTAGTTTCTTTCATCAGCATTTGCTTTGTTGTCAGCCGGGTAGGGGCGGAATGTCAAGGATGCTCATGTTGTCTCCACTGATATTGTGTGGGCGTGGGGTTCTCCACTGGGCCTTCTGTGACATCACCTTGATGGCATCGGGGTGACTTGTTACAGCCTCTTGAGGGTAGAAGTCTAGGCTCTCCACTAGTCCTCTGTTGACAGGGGTGGGAATGGGACCACAGGGTTTTTGATGGTTTTCGGCTGAAGTAGAACTATTGTCTAAAAGTTTTCTGTTTTGCTCGGGTGCTCCTGTCTTTGTTCTTTGGCTAGAGCAAGCTTTGCTTTGGGCTTCTTTTGTCTGTACCTGATGGTGATTCCAAGTTGCTGGTCCTCACTGTGTCATTTCTGGGTTTTGTGGTCCCTAGCTGGTATGCTTCCTTATCTACATCTATCAGAGTCTTCTTAAGTATGTATGTGTATGTATGTATGTATGTATGTATGTGTGTGTGTATACATATATATATACACACATATATATATGTATAATCTCAAATGTTACTTTTTTTCAATGTGTTTTTCTATTTCCTGCTTTATTAGATCATTACAAAAGGCAGGTATTAATCCCACTGTGCTTATCAGAAAGTAGGACAAAAAAATGAAATGCATTATAAAATTGTACCTGGGCAGTTTAGTATGGAAATAATAATTGTACCAAATATACAGAGTTTTAAAATTAGGCTCCCTTCATATGAATATAATGGTTTTAAAAATTAGACTTTCTTTACATGAATACAATGGGTTATTCAGTCATTAAAAATCATATGATACTTGGCTATGCTATATCAAGGTAAAAGTTAGAAAACAGATTAAACTTGTTTCTGCTGTCCATATCTCAATTTTGCATGGACATATGCCAATAAAAGACATTTTTTTAAGTTCTAAGACAAAATTTAAGAGTCTTAATTCTTCTCATGTTTGGCTTCTTTTTTTTCAACTAGTCATTTAACTTTCTAGGTGTCAGTTTCCAAATCTGCAAAACAGTAGTAATAGCACCTGCTTTGCCTATTTTTCAGGATTATTATAAGCGTCAAATGAGCTAGCATATATGCAAATATTTTCTAAATTGTTAAGCTATTTATAAATATAAAACATTATTGTTATCTCCATTATTATTACTCAAATAATTACGAGTATTCTCCTTACCCAATAGAATGGAAAGCATACAATACAAAAGACTTGAGGAGGAGAAAAATACCAGCAATCACCAGTGTAGGCTATGCAAATATGATAGATCTAAGACACTTAAAAGATTATGGGTAAGGCTGTGGCATTACATACATAAGGATGTGATCAAGAACTGCATGTAATTATATAAAATAAGGAAATTAGTTATGAGATTTCTTTCTCTGGAAATTTTAAAATTAGATTTATTATCCAATTTAGTTTAGAGACACAACATGAAGAAAAGAAAAAGTCAATTTTACTTCCCATTTCATTCCAACATGGGACATCTATTCCTATCAAGCTGGTCTCCAAAATATAGCCCATGCTTGCCATTTCATCATTTTCCTTCATTCCCTCCTGCCCATTCTTCAGGATCCTACCAACATTCTCACCTCCCGAAGGAACCGTCTCCGACAATTCCAGCCTACTCTACTCTCATCCTTTTCTTAAATCATATTGACCTGATAGCCTGTGCCACAAAATAAGACACTTAATTACATCTTGCCTTGTACCATTCTCTAATTGTCATGAATATCTTCTCTCCCATGTTATGTGGTAACTTCTCAGCAAAATACCAATTCTCATGCTTTTTCTGTTTCTCCTTTAGCATTTAGAGAATATGAGCATATAATTGACTAAAGGACTTTCCCAGGCTTGTTATAACTCTTTAACTCCACAATATTACAAAAAGTACAGCAAGCAAGACCACCAAAGATGCTTATATTAATTACTGGAAATGAATTCATTCAATACACCTGGTCTTTGGCAGCAACTGAGATATCTTGATGACAAGATAAACAGTAGTGGTAAATTAAGGGCCATCCTAAACAGCTCACATACATTTTGGGTTTTAGAGAGAATCACCAGCACCTACTGAGTAGATTGGTTTAAAAGAAGTGTTTTGGTTTTATTCTACCATTTACTTACATTGTGTTGGTGTCAACCATTTGACATCTATTGCCTCATGGAAAATCAAGGTGATCTGAAGGGTTAATTTGTAATGGAGCATTTCACATTTGGATTGGATACAGACAGGACTAAGAGGCTTTGATGAGAAAGTTTCTGATTCTTGGAAAATTCTATAAAATTCTTTTATCTCATTTTAAGGAAAGCAAACATCTTTGAGGAAGTTATCAGTGGGACCTTGGAAATCATCTAGTCTAGGCTTCTCATATATAGGTTAGAGGCTCTGGAAGTTACATAAAAGTGGCTTACTATCACAAGAGTCTCTTTATCAGTTCATAGAAGTTTCAAATATAATGACTTTTTTTTACTACTTTAGTCTTTTATCTGCTAATAGTTAGATAAGTACCTCCAAGCCAAAATTCACATTTTATAATCAGAGTGCCCTCAATTTAAACTCCAGAATTATTACTTATTAGTTATGTTTACATATTTCAAATCAGGTGGGTAAAGTAATTATCTTGCCTTTAAAGGTAGTTTTAGAAAGATTTAGAGATACTAATTTATTGAACACCTTTTTGGAAATTCATGAACGGCCCCATTTTCAATTTCACCAAACCAGATTGCTGACCACTTAAAAGATTTCTCTCTTTCTTGCTGTTAAACCTAAGCTCATGTTCCATACAGTAAGCAGAATAAGAGTCCTCTAAAGATGACCAGGTCTTAATTTCCAGACTCTGTGAAAAGTTGTTACATGGCAAAAAAAAAAAAAAAAATCAAGATCACAGTTGTAATTAAGGTTGCTAATCAGCTGACTTTAAAAAAAGAAGATCATTCTGGATTATCTGGGTAGCTCCACTGTCATCATAAGTGTCTTTATAAGTGAAAGAGGGAGGCAGGAGAGTCCGTCAGAGAAGGAGACGTGAGAGCAGAAGCAGAGGACAAAATTATGCAGTTGCTGGCTTTGAATCATAGACAGAGGTCACAAGTCAAGTGATATGGGCGGCCTGTAGAAGCTGGGAAAGGCAGGGAAAACAGATTCTTCCCTAGAGCCTCCAAAAAGGAATGCACCTTGACGACATCCAATTTTAGTCCAGAGAGACCCGTTTCAAATTTCTGAACTGCAGAACTATAAGACAATAAGTTGCATTGTATTAAGCTGCTATATTTGTGATAATTTGTACAGCAGCAAGAGGAAACTAATACACTCTGCAACTCACCCAACATATTCTGTCTCTCTTCCTTGAGTGGCAGTTTATAAATGCATATACACTCTACCCAGCTTGCCAGAGATGAATCTTGGCCCTTCCACTCCTCCATTTGTTAGCTCTGTGACCAGAAGTTAGTTAAATTCTGTGCCACTATTTCTTCATCTGGAAAATGAGGATTGTAATAATACCCTCCTTGTAGGATTGTAGAGTGTATTAAGTCAGATAATATATGTGAAAGCATTTAGAATAGTGGGCACATAGTAAACACTATAAGAATGTATGCTATTATTATCAGTATTATGTCTACCTCTATGAATGGTTTCATAAACCACTTCAATTGTCACCTCTTCTGTAAAGAATGATTAACTCCTCCCCTCCTTTTCTGGACAGTAAGCTTTCTCTTCCCTAAATCTACAGCGAACTTTATCTTTACAATTTTTTACTGTACTTTGCACTTTAATATTTATTAAATCACTTTCATGTAGATTGAATGATCTCTCTTAAGATATAAAGTTACCTGTCAAGTTACCAATATATGCTTTGTTTATTTTACAATATTTATTTTATTTTTATTTTTTAATTTTATTAAATTTATTGGAGTGACATTGGTTAATAAAATTATGTTTTAAATGTACAATTCTATAATATATCTGCATATAGCATTGTGTTCACCACTCAAAGTCAAATCTCCTTCTGTCACCATATATTTGTCCCCCTTTAGTCTTTTCGACCTCCTTACTATCCCTTTTCCCTCTGGCAACCACCATACTGTTTGTATCTATGAGTTTTGTTTGTTTGTCTTATTTATTCAATTGCTGTTTTCAGTTTTATATCCCACATATGAGTTCATATCCCACATGTGACTTTTTCCATCTGACTTATTTTGCTTAGCATGATACTCTCAAGATCCATCCAAGTTGTCACAAATGGCAGTTTTTCATTTTTTCTTATGGCTGAGCAGTATTCCATAGACTCTATCAAACTAAAAAGCTTCTGCAAAGCAAAAGGAGCCATTAAGCAAACAAAAAAGCAAGCAATCAAATGGGAGAAGGTATTTGCAAACAAAACCTCGATAAGGGGTTAATATCAAAAATATTGATAAAGAACTCATACGACTCAACAACAACAGAAAAAAAATAATTCAATTAAGAAAATGGGCAGAAAATGAACAGAAAATGGACTTTAAAACTTCTCCTGAGAGGACATACATGCTAATTCACATGCTTATCAGAGCTTTTTGTAATTCCAGTATAATATCTGTAACGTAATTGCATGATACAAAAATAAGTCTTTACTGACATCATATGCATACTATACTGAGGGAAGAGTGATTAATTCTATTGAACAGTTCACTGACTTTTGAGACGATAATTAGAGAATTTTTAATGTAAAAACAGAAAAACACAGTGGTTCATAGATTAAGATGTTGAAGACTCTTTGAAAATAGCATACTATCACGAAGAAACCCTGTCTTCAGCTTGCAAACTTTTCAAAGCACTGTGTCAAATAAAGAGATAAATTTACCCTTCTGATGCCACTAATCTCACACTGAAAAAGTAATTCTCCTTTGAAAAGGCAGATTGCTGATGCTTTCCTAGACAAGCGGTCTACTCTGCAGTGGTTCTAAATTGATCAGCTAATGCAGACACTGACTTCCTCAGATTTGTTTAGGCTTTGGTATGAGTGAATTTTTTAAATTTCTCTTTTGCTATATTATAAATAACTGTAATGATTTTTTCTCATGCTGATTTTTAAGTATTTAAAGGCAAACAACAGCTGATAGCTCATCAAGGCGCCTGAGACTCCCCTTAGAGTTGACAACTCCCATTTTGAGAAGGCATTAGCCAAACTCTTCCGTTTCCACTGGAGGGTATCTTTAAGGGCACTTAAGCAAAGAAAGCTACTAGGAGCTAAAACACCAGAGAATTTCTGTAAGGACTTTGCTATACCCTTTGCCTCATATTTTACAATGGTATATCACTCAAAGAGCAACCCCATTAACAGATCATTTGGATTATCATGAGTTATGACAAACTCGAGCCTCTATAATATTCTAACCCAACTTGCTTTATTACAACATCTGTTTTACAGAGTACTCTTATTTTTTTCTTCTCTTGGATACACCACTGGGACAGTGTCTGGGGCAAGAGGCAGAAGTAATAGTCTTACAGCAAAAAATAACGTTACAGAAGGTCATTATAAGAAATGAAGAAATGATGAGCAATGGGGTAAGCCAGCATTACTAATTCAATTAGGTCTGAAGAAGATGGCTCTGAATCTGGTCCTCCAAGAAGAAAAATGTGCATATAACTGATGTGTATATTGAACACTTTTGATAGGAATGACTATGTGGGGTTCCTAACTGTGTGCCATGTTCTGTGCCAGGATATATGTACATACATACATACATACATACATACATACATACATACATGTATTTATACCCATGCATGTGCTAAAGGAATCCTGCATTTTAGACATTAGCATCGTCACATTAAAGATACTCCCAGAGTAGCAGAGGTAAGTAAGTCATTTAACTGAGATTTGAATGTGGGTCTCGTTGGTTTCAAATTCTGTGGTCTTGATCTACATCATACTGGTGTAGCTTTTGCTCTTTTCCTTACTCCTCTCTCTGTGTCTTACTCAGGCAAGGGAAGGGATAAACGGTAAGTGAAGACTTTTCTTAGCCTCACCAGATTTTTTATCTTTAAGGAAGATTTATATTCATATTCAATCTCTCTCTCTCTTTCTTTCTCTCCCCTTCTCTCTCTCTTCCCCCACTTAATTCTCCAAAAAACAAAACAAAACACATACACACACAAATACACACACACACACACACACACACACACACACACAAGCTAGTCTTTTTATTGGCACACACACACACACACACACACACACAAAACAGCTAGTCTTTTTATTGTATTGAATTATGGCTTCCTAAAAGATATGCCCAGGTCCTAAGCCCAGAAGTTGAGACTGTTGCCTTATTTGGAAAATGGGTCTTTGCATATGTGATTAAGAATCTTGTGAGACGGAGCTTATTCTGATGTATCCAGGTGGGCCCTAAATACAATCACATGCATTCCCATAAGAGAAAGGGAGATATATCTGTCTCCTTCTGAGTTTCTTATTCTAGAGAGAGAGGGACCCAGAAGAGGAAGAAAGGAATAGGACCACAGAGGAGGAGCTTGGAGTTAGGCAGTAATGAGACAAGAAATGCCTGGAGCCACCAGAAACTGGAACAGGTAAGGAACAGATTGTCCTCTAGAGCCCCTGGAGGGAGGGTGGCCCTGCTAACACCTTGATTTCTGACTTCTGGCCTCCACATGTGAGAGAATAAATTTCTGTTGTTTTAAGCTAGTAAGTTTGTAGTTATTTGTTATGACAGCCATGGAAACTAATATAACTCCCTCTTTTAAATTCTGAAATTGGTAGCAAGGGAAATTGCAATGTAAAAACACTGTATGCTCACTCATAGTGCTGTGAAATAATAAGAAATATAATAAAATAACATAAGATAGAATAAACTTTAGGAAATATAAGGATATTTTACCTCCGCATAAGCCTATAAAGCTCCTGATGGTCCTACAGTCTATCTTTACCTACCTCTGTGTCCCTCAAAATATCTTCTGATGGCTGGAATACAGCCTGTGATACTTGCTGAGCAAATCACCTGACTTTGCAGAGGCTCCAGCAGACGTGAGACATTTCAGGAAAGAATAAAAAGTCATTTATCCAGAGAGAAGTGTTAACTCTTGTCTGAATTCTCATCAACATGCCTATACCTGCTCTGACATGCACTTTAGATCTCTCGATGTGTTAGAATTAGCCCACCTTGTGACTCACAGAAAAGAACAGGTAGGTCAGAAATGCAATGGTGAAAGTAAAGATCGTTTAGGGTGTGGTGCTAATAGTGACTTCATCATCGAAGGTAAACACGTACTTTTTTTTTTAATATAGTAAAATAGATTTTTCAAGAAATCCTTAAAATGTGGAAAAAATGGGAATGGCAGGGTAATACATGGATCTAAATGAAATTACACAGGTCTAGAATTCCATTTTCCTCTGTCAATGGCAAAGTCAGCAGAAGTCTTAGTAGATCTCAGAATAGATTGGGCGGTCCTCAGCGTGCATCCTTCACACCCAGGCTGTAATTGGTCAGAATGCTCCAGTTCTGTCAACCAGAGTTTTGCAGTCAATGTCCATTCTAATTAGTTGGTGCCTGGCAGGACCAACTGTCAAATATTTTTAACATCATTTTAATTCATCCATTTTCTCTAGAATATATATTCTCTTCTTTCCATTCCCAGTGTTGTGGCTCTCGTTTCTGTCCCCATTTGGAGCCTTGTCTCCCAATTGGGTGTCCAAAATAGCCTCTTCAAAGACCCCTCTCCCTACAGAATTGGCCCCTGCAATTTATTCTCAACATAAACTTTCTGGAAACTCAAATATATAACTCCTCTATTAAAATGCATAAATGTACAAAAAATAAATGGAAAAATTCATCACTGTTGTCTTCCTGTCACCCATGGGAATAAATATAGATTGTATATATGTGTACATATGTGTATATATTTAAATATGTTGCATCTATATTACATAATAACTATATTATATAAATATATAATACCAACATTAAATCTATATATTCTGTATATTAATTTAAACTCCAGCTACTTCTGCAGCCTCCTATGCCTCTCCTTACAACGGAGTCTACTTTGTAGCCATACACGCTTCTCATAGCATTTTAAAATCTCTGGACAATTTCCTGGCTCTGTGGTTTTGCACAGAGCCGATCTTCAGTAGGAATGCATTGGTGAGGCCAAACCCGCAAACATTTATTCTGATTGATCAGAGCTTCTGCTCTACTTGATTGGTAATCTGGGCTCCCAAAAAGGCAGAGTCCAAGATAAAGAACTGGATACAAGTAGCTTGTTGAGGGGGCGAGCTCAGGAAGCAGGAGTGGGAAAGCAATGAGAGCGATACAGCAATGGAGGGAGGCCACCAACAACGTGCCTGGCCAGGGTTTCTGCAGAGGAATCAGAAGCTCAGATAGGTAGGAATTCTGAGATGCTTATAGAACACTTCCAGAAGGATCCAGAAAAATAAAGATTCTATCCTTCCATCACGGGTTAACTTTGTTGATTTCTCTCCACTCCCAGGCTGTACTCGTAGTCAGGCTAAGGGAGCTCCAGTGACATCACCCTGGGCCCAGAGACTGAGTGAGAAAGTTATTCAGTGAGCAATGAGATAAAACTCTGAGGCTGTAAGGTGAGTGAGCTCACGTGCAATTGTCCACCACCTTGCTGTTGCTGTTAGAGGTGGTCTGAGGGAGGCCATATAGGAACTGGAAGAGTCTACTCTAAAATTTGTGCCATAATGGGTATTAAAATATTTAAATACCACCTTTACTTTTACGTATGTTAGTCCTTTGTACCAGAAATCTCTTATTCACCTTGAAAACTCCTCGTGTCCTCAAAGATTTAAATCAATGTCGCCATCTGTGATAGGTGGCTGGCTTGCCCCCAAGAGAGATTTTCCTTTTCTCTCATGATAATAGAGTGTTAGCTGGGCATATGGAATTTGAGGATAAATGATGTGTTTAACATCTAGATCATGCTCTCCATCCCCTCTGTTCCCTTCCTGTACACTGGAACATGGATATGGTGGTGGTGGTGGGGAGGGAAGTCAGGTTTCATTATATAGATGTAATGGAGTAATAGTTACAAAAACCTAGATCCCTGCATGACCTCATGGAGCAGAGCAGTCCTGGTCTTTCCACCCACCTATCATTGAGGAGCATAATAATTCTATATTGTAAAGTCAAAGTTATTTTACTCTTATTCATATGGCTAAACCCATACCTTAATTCATGTGAAATTTATAAAATTGTTCCCTGCTCTCCACTTCCACCACACTCTAGTCCCACCTCCTGTCAAACTGTATTGCAGTTATCTGTTTAAATGCCTGTCGCTATCACTACACTGCACATCCCTGATAGCAGTGACATCTCTGCACCATGAGTGTCTGGTGGGTATTAGATTTACAATAAATTTGCTTACATGTTATCAACATTTAAAAAAAATAATTGCTCAGATAATTATAATACATTTAATTATAAATATATGCTACATAATAATCATTTGCCAGGCTGCTTATTATGCTTTTTCTCTTGAAGAATAATTTTACATATGTATGCCTAACGGAACCCTGCCTATGCAGCACACTTTCCCTATAACATGACTTAAAGATGCATCCCTATACCTTTTCTTTCTTCCTTTCATCTTTTCCTCCTGTTAAATTAGGAAGGCAATTCTCTTACTTAACCGAAACTCCTCTCTCTTTCTTTAGATCCTTTCTTCTTTCTTTCTTAAGACCCTGTGCTCTCTTTTTCCAATTCTTTTGAGTTCTCTGTCTCTGGTGGCTCAAGTCTACCTCAAAGGAGATGTTTCCTATTTCCTTTCAGACAACAGCCTCTTCATCTCTATTATAGTTAGAGGTTTCAAAACAGTCTTCGTTTGCTGTCTCCATTCCCTCACTCCTCACTCACCTCACAACACAGCACAAACCAACCAGGTTTATATTTCGGTCAATCCACCACTGTATTGCCAAGGCCCCTCTCGATGCCTTCATTACAATAAGTATTTGTGTGATGAACGAATAAATATTTTCTTGTATGATGTCACATCCTATTGTAACTTCATATATCTCAGTGAAAAACAAAACTGAATTAACGAAGGAATTAAGGTTACCGTTCCTCATAAAATTTTAACAAGTTTACCATATTCCATTGACTCTAAGATGATATCAATTGTAATTTTTGTCATTATTTTAAGTACCACTAAAAAAGAAACTGGAAATAAACCATGAAATACCATTTACTAAAAGACATATTCGGTTTTCAGATGCTAAAAAGTGAATAAACGGGGAAAGCCTCAAAGCAACTATTACGAAAACATATCTCAGATCTGCACACTTCTCTCCATACACTCCACTCCCTCCCTTTGTCCCTGAATATTACTAATACATCATTCTTATGAGAAATTGGGGTTCCCGCCCATGCATTCACTCATCCCCTTATTAACTCAGCATTTATTGAGCAAATTTTATTTGTCAGGCACTGTGCTAAGCTCTGGATATTTAATGATGAATAACACTAAGAGTTAAAATATGGAAAGAAAAAATCATTACCAAATAATTATGTTTTTTAAGGTAAGTGCTAATAAAAGAAGGATCAGTGGTAAGCATGTACAAATATTAAATACCATTTTATCTCGTTCTTCATTTTCCAGAAAAAGACACAGAGGCTTAAGAGTAAAGTAATTTCATATATGGAAAGACTGGGGCTTGAATTTAGGTCTCCTAATTGTTGTAACAAGAAATTCCCTTTACTGAGTGCTCTCAGGTACTGTGCTATTTATTTTACATGCAGATGCACATTTTACATAAACATCAATTAATCCTCATAATCATGCAAAAGAACAATCATTATTGTACTGTTGAAATAACTGAGATTCAGACAGTCTCGAGTCAGAATTCAGATTCAGGCTCATCCAGCCCTGAAAACTACACAATATCTGTTAAAACCAGCTTCCTGTCTATTCCAATTTATTCAACCCCATGTATCTGTTGAATAAGTTAATTATTATAAATAACTACCATTTATTGAGCATTTGATATATATTAGGTACTCCTTAAAGGTATTTTCCGTGAATTCACGTAAAGGTACTTTCCATAAATAAACTTATTTCATTTTCACAAAAACAATTGGTAGATACTACTATGCCAAGAGCACACAGAGCAGAGTTGCTATCTGCTCTCCTGGAGATGGAGAATTAAAGGACTCCTGTCTCTACAGATGTCAGCAGGGGTCAGCAGGGGTCAGTCTAAAAAGCCAAGTCATCTAATTAATTATCCACCAGCCAGAAAAATATGATACTTTCAAGTTACAAACACAATCCATTACAAGTTCCAAACCCAGAGCCGTGTGTGTGCGCGGGGTCAGTCTAAAAAGCCAAGTCATCTAATTAATTTTCCACCAGCCAGAAAATATGCTACTTTCAAGTTATAAACACAATCCATTCCAAACCCAGAGCCGTGTGTGTGCGCGTGTGTGTGTGTGTGTGTATTATGTACACTCTGTTTTGAAAATACATATTATGGCTAAAGAATGAACTTGAGTATCTGGAATCAGAGTCATCTTTATCAATTTGTTTGACTCCTCCCCTCTTACCACCATCCTCAAACAATGTAGAGATTTTTGGCGATGCTAGTTAGTAGAAGGAAAGAGAACCAATGAAAGAGTAAGCACTTACTCCCTTTGCCTACACTTCAGGCCTCAGTGTCCCAGATAAAGGTAGTATGCTGTGGAAGGGAGTATGGCTTTGTGATAGAAATAAAGAAATAGCCAGGTGGCTCATGCAATGACTAGCCAGTATGTGGGAAACTCCCCTAGCAAACACCAGTTTGTAGCCTAGTCTAAAAACAGTGGCACAAATGACTATAATATAATGTGACAATGACATATTACAAACATCTGGGCTGAAATCATTGGAAGGCATTAGAAAAAAAACTTTTTATGAAGGAGTGTAAGATAGAAGTTAGAACCTATCATTCAAAGGCATACAAGCACCTTGCCACTTGGAGATACCTCAAAAATATACAAATGTTGAGACAATGTTACAAGTGAAGGTAAATAACAAAAAAGGCTATGTGTATGTATTCACAAAAGTGTATCCTTGCACAAATCATTTGCTTTCTACCATGAAGATTCCTTTTGAGACTTTCTCTAAAAAAAAAAAGAATTAAAGTTAAGCAGGCAACATTGATTTAAAAAAAAAAAACAATTCTGTGTTATACATGACACTCATAAAAGTGGAAATCACTCCACATAATTAGGGGGTAATATTATGTTGTCTCCAAATCCAGACCTAACTGGCTTTAAATCTGCAGGAAAATGAGTGTCCTCCTTAATGCTTCTTAATTACAATCAAAATGTGACTTAACTTGCATTCCAATAGTAAAAGCAGTGACTCTGATTTTTCATTTTATTTAAAGGGCAACATAAGCAGAATGCAAGATGCCCTATAGAATTAGAAAAGCAATTCAACTAACAGTACTACTACCCCAAGATGACAAGTAGGAAATTTTATCACAACCAAAAACAACAACAACAACAACAAAGACACATCAGTACACTCATCCCTAGATTTCCACGGATTATCTGTTCCAAGTGTCTTTTTTTTTTTAATGCAGAAGAAGACCTCATAAAAGGAGTCTAAAAGTACAAAAAAATACTAAAGAAATAGACTGATATAAGTCATAAAAATATTTATTCCATATATTTTCACAAAAAATACTAATGAAAATTCAGACAAACCAAAATAAATTTTATTCACTATGGGTATCTGTACTATAATCTAAAGCAAGTCAACTTTCTCTTTTTAATTGACACAAAATCACTATCTTCATCGCTTGAAATATTTGGGAGTGCTATTTTGGTTTCATCATTTATGTTTTCGGATGATCTTTTTCCAACCCCATCTTTTGCTAAGTTGTCATAAATTCTTCGATATTCACTACAACATTTTAAAAAGTATGTTCGAAATTTTAAGGCTCATTGGATGTTTGGATCAATATATAGAATTGCAGTTTCCAGTTTTGTGGCCAATTGAAGAGCTTTGTAAACATTTTCTGCAGTTAATGAAACTGGTTCGAGGTCACTGCTGTATTCATCAGTAGGATGGGCTTCAGATATTAAGTGAATTAATTTAATATCAGTTAATTACTGATCAACAAGTAATTCATCAGTATTATCTATATTCAAATTATCAGAGCCTTCTTGAAATTTATTTAATAAATTAATAATGCCAGTTATCCTTCTTCAGTTGTTGGAACTTTATTCCCTGGTACAACCACTTTTGGCCATATTGCTTTCCAGCAAGCATTTAAAGTTGATGGCTTTAAATCACTCAAAGCTAAAGCAATATTCTTGATATGACTTAAAATTATATATTTATTCCAGGCTTTTGTAACTGTAAGTGATTCATTATCTTCAAGTTTATTAAAAATGTCATTAAAACTTTATTTAATATAATTAATCTTCAAGGTAAAAATAATGCCTTGATCTAAAGGTTGGCTCAAGGAAGTTGTATTTGGTGGCAAATGTACAACATTTATATTCGGATGTTCTAAATTGTGTGGATGACCATGTGCATTATCTAAAAGTAAAAGTATTTTAAAAGGAAGACATTTTTCCTTCATACAATTTTCAGCTTCTACAGCGAAACATTTGTAAAATCAATCCTGAAAAACATCAGTAGTCATCCATGCTTTTTTATTTGCCATCCAATGAACAAGAAGATCATTAATAATTGTGTTAGTAAGTATTAGTTCTTTGTACATTGCTGAGTTAAGCTATTTTTTCTTTTTTTAGAAAGAGTAATTACCAATAATAGAAATGAAAAAGAAAGAACTGCATAAAGTGAGACCATGTAAATGGAAACCGTGTATAGAAAGTCTGCATAAACGGTGGGGTGGGGCATAGGACGGGGGAAGAATATTTACAATCTATAAAAAAACTCAGGTAAAAAAATACCACGTAAATTGAGGGACGGGTGTCTATCCTACAGAACCCTTTTGACTTCAAGACCTCTGATTCTCAGTGAGATATAGGAGAAAAGAAAATACACACACACACACACACACACACACACACACACGCCCCAAAACTCAGTTATTTGGCTAAATTCAATCAAATGCATATTTATAAACCTAGTTTTTATTTCTCAGAGACACAGAGTTTGTATGGCCTAATCGTAAATAACATTACAACGTTTTCATAAAGGATAACTAATGTTCTATTTACAAAAATCAGAAAATGGAGATCAGTGGAATATATAAAATAAAAATAAGAGAAGATATAAAATTAAAAGAAAAGGCTTTTTATGTAAATTAATTTATATCTATACTTTAGAACACATGGCAAAACAAATTTCAAACGAATCAAAACTAAATTTTAAAATAATAAATACCATTGTAGTCCAAAATAGAAATATTATGAACTTTTTAGAGAAATAGTACTTTTTTGTATGACAGAAGAAATCACAACTAAAGTTCTGATAGATTTGACTACAAAAAGATTGAGAAAAACTTATACAGTGAAAATTATTATCTAAAGCAAAAGGATATGATCAAAGAAGACATTAGTAGCTAAGATGACAAAAAGCGATTAACTAACTGGTTTAAGAGGTACATATAAATTGGTAAGAAGATGCTCTGGTAATGGCTGGCAGATTAGTGGAGTTGGGACAGATGTAAGGAAAAACTCAACTGGGAGCACAATGCAAGAGGAGAGAAAGCAAGCCAGATTTAGAGCCAAAGCACTGTTATTAAGAAGAGCTAGCTGGCCTCCAGCATGGCCTCCTGGCATTCACACCCTTGTGGGAGAGTTTCCACGCTGACCTGTGTAACAAATAGATTATTACAGAGATGAAGTTGTCTGACCTATGAAGCTGAGTTATGAAAGATCTTGTGGCATCTGCCTTGTAATTAGGTCACTTCTTCTGAGGGAAGCCAGCTGTCATATTGGGAGGAAACTCAAGCAGTCCTATGGAAAGGTTCAGCCAGCATCAACTTACTACCTGTAAAGATGAAGAAACTGAAGCACAGCAGATAAGAGACTTGCTTGAGTTTATTCAACTGAGAGGTGGCAGATCTAGGATTAGGAACTCAGAGTCTGTGTCTTTAACCACTACGTGATCACGTTCCTCTTGATGGAACAAGTTGGATGGAAAAGTACTGGCAATTGTGTGAAACATAACAACAAAAAAATTCGAAAATTCAGAAATTAATTGGACGTAGGGCCATGAGGAAGGGCAAGAGGAGGATTAAAAATGGCTCCAATTTTTCAAATATGCAATTTTTCAAATATGGTAGGATTATTAATTGAGGTAGGAATCAGACACTAGCAGCTTAGGATATAGTGTGTGTGTGTGTGTGTGTGTGTGTGTGTGTGTGTGTGAATGTGTGCATGCGTGATCACTCCCAGATGTCTGACAGTAAAGTAAACACATAGGGAATGTGACGAATGGGCTAGTTTGGAAAATCCTTGATATATGAGTTTTCCCAGGTAAGAAGAAACACAGAGGACTTCACTCCACTAACATATGGTTAAAATATGGCTCTTAAAAAAAAAAACAAGTTTATACTACCCTCTTTCTAGAGATTAATAAAAGACTAAAAAGTTCCTCACTTCACTTAACCTCTTTCTGACCATATCTTATCTTATCAGTCAGTTTAGGTGTGGACATAATCTAAGATTTAAAAAAAAAAAAGATTCTTTAAAAACAAATAGCAATTAAGTAAAATTCAATAATTAGTTTAGTTAAAATATCAACAAATTAAAAATTAAATGTGCTGCTTTGCAATAACTGGAATACGAACTACTACTCTAAATGTATATCTTATGCTTTGTTAGTGTGTAAGAAAAAATAGTCTAGTTTGAGAATTCATGTTTTCTCCATTTTTCTCTCATAACTAACACGCATCAAGAGAAATATCAGTTTTTTATTTTTTCCCTCACAAATGTATGTAATTTTATGTCATTTTACTGTCTGTCACTTTAATAAATATGAGTGTCTTTACGGGGCCTATGAAAAAGCAGATGCTGCAGGTGTTATTTTAGAAGGGTTCTGCGCACAGTCACAGCTGCTTAGTTGTAATGTGCTGCTGCACGCGATGGCCGAGAAGATTCAGCACAGACATTAGAACAAAAATTCCCAAGAAACCAGCAAGAGCAGAATTTGACAAATCCTAATACATAATGTATCCACGACACTATCTTATTGCATATCCTTACAAATCAGAGTATGTCACTCGGCTTATCTTTGTGTCTTATTAAAATAAAATTAAACACCCAAAGATTCTCTGGAGAGATTTAAATTTACCATACAGAAAAATGCTCAAAGGACGGTTGAATTGCTTTGATGCTAGAGGGACAGACGTACTAAACAATGACCAGAATAATGCAGTTAACTAGACTATTAGTAATGAATGGATAGTCTTTTTCCACCAGCCCTGCTTGTTTATTCCCTCATGTTTATTTAACTCGCAGCTGTTTGTATTTTCCATAGTCCATCAATAGTCACATTTTATTTCTAAATGGACCCTAATGCTCACAGGGTGTTTAACAGGCTACATTCATTCTAGGCTCCTTCAGCTCTTATATTCTTTGCCACAACGTGTTGTCTTCATCAGATATCTCCTCATGTAGACACCAAACATAATAATTTAATTATAGTAACTAACAAGTATAATGACCTAAAGCTGTTTCTTCAAGAGTTAATTTGAAAATAGTTCTTTTAAATGTATATTTGGTTTTGTTTTTATACGCTCTTGTTTCACTTAAAATAATTTTAACTTAAAAAGAAGGCACGATTTCTCATTGTTTAATAAATTAAAAGCCTCTTAGTATTTTCACTTTTTGCAATAAATAAACAGCTATGAAACTCGATCAAGAGATCTTATGGGTAGGAATGAATGACGGTTTTGAAAGGTTGCTCTTTGCCTGCACATCTTTCCAGGACTGAAAACATACAGCCAATTCAAAGCTGAACAAACAATAAAACAAAATGACATATTTTCACAAAACTTTTATCAATTTTCATTCAGCCATGAAACTCAGAATGCCTCAAAATTAAAACAACAAACAGTTCTACCAAAAAAGCAAATAATAAATCTTAAAAGTTAAACATAGATTTGACATGAGACTACATAACTCAGCAATTCTACTCATAGGCATCTTCTCAAAAGAAATAGTCCACACCAAGACTTGGATGAAACGTTCATGACAACTTTATTTGTAATAACGAAAAAGTGACAACAACCCTGATGCTCAGAAGATGAGTAGATAAATAAAATGTGGTATATCCATACAAGGAAACGTTATTCAACAATAAAAAAGAGCAAAATCTTGATACATGCTACAACATGATAAACCTCAAAAACTTATGCTTGGTGAAAGAACATAGATATGAAAAATTGTAAGATTTCATTTACATGAGATGTCGCCCAAAAGGACAAATATACAGTGACAGAAAATAGATTAGTGGTTGCTTAGATCTTAGAAGGTAGAGAAATTGGAGGTAACGAAATGTTCTATTATTAGTCTGCAGTTATCACTAAGTAAATATGACAAAAATCCCTCGAATAAACACTTCAAACGTGTTAATTTTATGGTATATAAATTATATCTTAGTAAAGATGGTAAAAACAAATAGTAGAAATAGTCATGAAGCTAACATTACTATGGTTATTAAAAAAATCTATACTCTTTATGTGGCTCAGATCAGAGAGAAGTGGTCCTACATATAGAAATTATGATTTAAGTTTATTCTGATCTTTAAGTGACTGAAGTTTGTTCTCTCTTAAAAATGTTCAATAAAAGATAATGTAAACAAAGCTAAGAGAGGTAGAAAGATGGGGGCGCAAAAGAATAGGCCAAGATCAGGAGCCTAGGAATTAGAAAATTTCTTCACGAGGGACATTAACAAAGAACAATGTACTATAATATAGGTTGTTTGGTGTTTGGTAGTTTAAACTAATATGTCCAGCATTTGTAAAATATTAGATTCATTGAGGTATAAGCTCTGATGATTGGCACATAGTAGATGTTCAATAAATATTTGCTGAATAGAGTAACAAAAGAACTATTGTACTAATGATAAATTGCAATATTAAATATTCATGATATAATTCAAGGGTAGTGGGGCATAGACTATTAGAAAAAATTTGGAAGAAAAGCCGTATGGGATTGGGGTGGGAGACAAAGAGGTCAGTCTTGGACATATTGCATTCAAGAGCACCTCAACCCATTGATTTAGAGTTGTCTGGCACGTGTCTCAATATATGGTTCTGGACCAAGGATATAAATTTGCAAGTTTAGTGTAGTTTAACTCATGGTTATCTGTGACTAACAATCAATTTAAGTGATCCAAAGAATTTTCCCAAGTAATTAGTTCTATTTTCGGCTCTGATTTTAAATCTGAATAAAAGCCAATTAAAATCTTCAAACATAACGCAGTTTCTTTGAGAACAATAGTGGCTGTAAGCAAAGCTGCCCCTGTTGGCTGAGAGAAACATCTCTGTTCTCTCCTATTACCTTCAACTGTACAAAAGTCCCTCTGACACAGTGACTTGGCCCGCACTTCTTCATTTCTCTTTCTAGCCACATTTTGTTACCTTTCTACAATATATTCATTTTGAGACACCTGCAGTCTGAAAAATGTGAGTCCATCCACAGATTAGTTAGTAGGACAAAAGACAGATAGTATAACTAGTCCCCCTATTAAATGTTTATTCTTATTCGATGTGAATCTACTTCTTCTCACTTTGTAGCTTTTGACTGCAGTAGTTCTCCCTTATCTGTGGTTTCACTTTGCTCAGTTTCAGTCATCCTCAGTCAACTGCAGTCCAAAAATGTTATGTGAAAAATTCCAGCAATAAACAAGAAAATCAGCAACTCAGAAGATGTAAGTTGTGCGCCATTCTGAGTAGTGTGATGAAATCTCACGCATCCCGCTTCATCCTTCTCAGGCCGTGATTCATCCCTTTGTCCAGCTTCCCCACAAAGAAGATGCTCTCCACCCATTGGTCACACAGTGATAGACGTCTTGCTTTATGAGACCTACTATCACACTATCTCAGTGCTTGCGTTCAAGTAACACTTATTTTTCTTAATAATGGTTCCAAAGCTCAAGAGCAGTGAAGCTAACAATTGGAATATGCCAAAATTATAAAATGCTCCTTTAAGTGAAAAGGTGAAAGTTCTTGACTCAAGAAAGAAAGAAAACCATCACATGCTTAGGCTGCTAAAATCTACAGTGAGAACAAATATTCTATCTGTGAAATTGTGAAGAAGAAAAAAGGAATTTGTGTTAGTTCTGCTGTCACACCTCAGACTGAAAAAAATGATGGCCACAGTGAATGATAAGTGCTTAGTTAAGATGGCAAAGACATTAAATTTGCGAGTGGAAGACATAAACAGAAAATGCACTGACATCAAGGTGTTGTGACAGAAAGCATTGAGCTTCTACGAAAACTTCAGCAAAGGCGACTCTGAACTGAGTGTCCATATTCATAAAAACTTTATTACAGTGATTTGTTCTAGTTTATAGCTAGTTATGGGTGTTAATCTCTTGCTGTGCCTAATTTATAAATTAAACTTCTTCATAGGTATGTATGTATAGGAAAACACAGCATATGTAGGGTTCAGTACTATCTGTGGTTTCAGGCATCCACTGGGGGTCTTAGAATATATTCTCCATGGATAAGAGGGGACTATTGTATTAGTTTTATTGGTTTTTTAAAATATTATTAAACAGGAATAGATAGATTATGGGGAGAAAAAAACATGACTTGGAGTCAAGGGAACTTTCATTTAAATATCAGCATTTTCATTGACTAGCTTTATGATCTTGGGTGAATCACAAAATTTCACTGAGATTTGGTTTCTCCATCCATAGAATCAAAACATATTGAAGATCTTATAGCAAAAGAGATATTATTTAGATATAGTCCCCACAAAATTTCATGTAGCCAAAATTTTTGCAGTATCTTGAAATATATTTTTTTCTACTGTCTTCTCTGTTAGTTCTCTCCAGTCTTCTCTTCTTTTGATCTTAGCTGCTTTTCAAAACTCACTGCTCACTTACTTGAAACGACTCATAAAAAGTAAGCAAGAATCTAAACTTTTAAAAAACGTATAAGGAAAACATGTTATTGTTCCTATCTATATTGTTATTTAAAATACACAAATTCATCATCTAGGGATAACACCAAATATTCTGAAATCTTCTGAAGTCTTCTGTATGTAGTCCCAGTCCTACTATTACCTGTATAATTTGGGTTCAAATATTTAAACCTTCGGCTGTCATTTTAGCTCCTCTCCAAAATGAAGTAATCAAATTAGAATTTAAGTCCCTAGCAGTTTATTGGTTGTTGCTATTTTTTAATAAGGATTCTAGATTTGAGGCTTTCATTTTCATGATTGTGCCAAACACATAAATAAAACCACAATCTGCATCGTCAGGATGACCACTTGAGTATGGTCATTTGATTCCAATCTTTATGATTGCCTTGGTGATGCTACTTTACTTGTTGGAGGCTAATGAAGAGAGAAGAACCAGTCATCTATAAATAATGCATCCACAACAAGGAAAGCCAAACACTCTCACAGCTCACTGTACTACTAAAGGTTTTGTGGGAGTTTGGGAGGAGGAAAATGCTGAAAGAATTGAATTAACACATGACTTATGGCAATAAACATCTCAAACTTGTACCTTCTCTTGTCAGTACCATAATCTTCTGTCGCATTATTGTCAGTTATTTTAGATTTCTCTGGCATTGTTATTTTTCCTATTTTTAATTTATAAGTGAGTTTTAGGCTTTTGGACTGTTTACAATCTGTAAGCATACAAAATTTTATGTTTTCTCCGTACAGTTTTAAATAATATTTTAATAAATATAAATTATTATTCAATATTCTAGATAAATTTGTCCTTTAAAAGGATACCAAAGTTTAATAAACATTAAAGTAAAAAAAAATCAAGATCCCTTTCACCTATAAAAACATATAGCAGCTCCCTTTGGGAGAAATGTTTCTCTTGTCTTTTAATAAATAATTCACAAAGGACTTTTGGGACCCACATAAGCTTTGTTTCTTGTGACTACTGTTTCATATTTCATTGGTACCATTGTAGATAACAAAATTGAATAAAAGTATAATGCAAATGTTAGAAAACTACAGAAAAAAAAATTTACAAGATGCTCAAGATATAATTAAGTGTATTTATTAACATAATTAATATTATTAAATACGTTCTAGAAACTTTCAGATTTAACGCATTTAACTTGTGGCTTCAGAGCTCTTCGGTGTCACACACTCTCTTCCTGCTCGGTACATAGCAGGCTCTGCCGTGCAAGAGAATTCAACAGAAACCTCTTCTGCAAAGATTTTTCTGCTTTCCCAGGATAAAGTTTGGGATTGATTTCTCTTTCTTTAACTTGTATCCTTCTAACAGCCCCTATCATAGTCCCTTCCACATATTCTTTCCGTGTTGCTTCTGACACTCTTTTGCGAATTCCCTCATGGAAGAGATGGTGTCTTAGGACTATCTTCCTTCTCATTTTCTGACACAGTGTTGTGCACATGATAATGCCCAATAAATATATAGTTCACAAAATGACACATAACCCTATCTTAAGAAGTTCTTTGCTATTGCTGCAAATATAACTTTCCCAGTTGAACTGGATGAAACTTAGTCATTTACTCATTCAATGTGGCACCAGGAAATGAGCTTAGACGTTGAAGCCAGACTGACAGATATAAAATTTAATTCTGTATTGAACACATTTTACTTGTAGACCTGAAGCCAACTACTCCCTGTTTGAGTCAGTTTTGTTGCTTCTAAACTGGGAACGATAATTGGGTACCTTGTGGTTTATTTTTGAAATTAAAAGGAATTGTTAATATATTTGAATTTCTTTACACGATGAACATCATGGAACAAAGTAATCACTTAAAATGTTATTTTTTTTGCTCCTTTCAGTGAGATTTTTATGTTAAAATGATTTTTAATCATTGGAATTAGCAAACTGATCTTATTTGTTAATACCTTAGTAACTATTGCAGAGGTATAGAGAAATAATATCTTGATTTACTAATCAATTCTATTTTTTCATTTTCAATGTTGCATTATTCCTAGATGTTTCCCTGCTTTCAGCAGCCAGAGAAGAGAGAATGTAGGAGAAAGAAAGAACAAGGTAACTGATCCTTGGCTTTGAGTTTGGACTAGCACAGGCTCTGACATAGAGAAAAGATTTAGCAAAATATATGAGTAAGAATGTTTACCTGCACTTTACTCCCATCCTCAGACAAGCCAAGATTCCACGGGGCTGAATTCAGAGGTGGAGAAGTAAGGGAGACAATATAAATCCCAGACAGATTTAGGGAATGAGGTATAGGCGGGATGTGGCTGCCATCTCCAAGTGAAACCCAGGGAGTAGACAGTCCCCTGTGGTTCAGCTCATCTAGCACAGGTAGGAACAGAAAAAGGCTCCTGCCTGAGGTTGCAGGTAGAGTGATTTGAATCAGTCTCTCAGCTTCTCAGACTCTGTTGCACCAGAAGAATTAGATGATGCTCAAAAAGCGGGTTTAATTTAGCCCACTGGGTTCAGGAGCAGTAGAATGCTTCCTGTGTGCCCTGCAGTGGGGTGGCTTTGAGAGCTGAGGCCTGAAGAGGTCTTATAGGCAGGAATAAAGCAGGTCACGATGAGGACAATGCAGATAGGTGATGAAGATACAGACATGATCTATATCCCCACCTCATACCCACAGGCTCCCACCATGTCCCCACACTACATAAGCACCACATAAAAGAAAAAGAGAAAGTGTGCCAATTCAATGAAATCACATTTCTGGTATCTAGTGGAATAATAGATCGAAATAGAAATGAAGTTTCTTACATAAAAATAAAATAAAAACAAACAACAACAGATTTATCTATCTTCATCTTATCTATATCTATTATCTATCATCTATCTATCTATCATCAATCTATTATCTATCTATCTATCTATCTATCTATCTATCTATCTATCATCTATCTCTCTATCTAATCTTACCTATTTATTTATGTATCTATATATCTGAAGTTGTTATAGACTAAGAATTAAGGAAATAAGAAAATTATAACTATGGCAGAGTTTTAGCTATTACATATCTTTGAGGGTAAAATGACTAGGAGAAGAGCTATTAGAGGAATCCAAGGATAAATGTCCTTTGACCTGTCTTGTTGTGACTACCCATGAAATGTCTACAGTGATGGACTTTGGAGTTTTAATGCTAATAATACTGAATAGTTATTATGTTAGAGTTCTAATGAGAAGCAGGGCTGTGTACACCAGTCCACTGTTCTTCACTTTGCATATGGATGGAGTTTGAGGGGATAAACAATGAGCCAGGAATAGTGGGGAGATCCAGACTTTCAATATTTTCTGAGGAAGACAAGCATCTTTGCCACTTTAGAGATAGTATTGTACGAAGATGGACTGCCTGCCGCAAGAAGAAGGGGCAGGGGGGAGAGGGTTTTGTGTGTAATCAGGAGATCTCCGTGTAATGTACCAAGGTTGTGATTCTTGATCTTGACCGTCTGCTGGTGAATGGTTCCTGGGTCACTGAGGTTTAAATCAGAGCCACCTGGCTCTGGGACAAATGAACTTTGGCACTGAACTTCACCAGGCCTATCTACTTCTCAGTCATCTAGGGAAACTGGGGTGGCCTCCCAGACTCCTAAATACAATCAGGAGTCTATTTGCCTCAAAATGATTAGAAAACCAGAAAGGGAAGCTTGTTTCCATACCCATCTGGCCCCTGGGGATTGGTGTCAATATCCTTTCTCTTCCTTTTTTTTCCCCTTCTAACAGCCATAAAGGAAAAGCAGAGTGCCATCTGACTGATATTAAAATAGCCAATCTGCTACTGTTTTTGAGATCTCATTGTGTTTACTTTCAAATTTTTCCCAGATTGTAAACCCTCAGGGAGAATGTCTTCTATACTTGAAGCTATTATTTAAATGCTGTCAATACTTAAAACATAAAAATAAGAATTTTGACATGTTTGACAATACATATTCTACTGAAATATCTAATAACATATAGAGGGGCTGCAAATGGAGGGGGAAAATGAGGCTCGTGACCACACAAGGGGACAAGAAGTTTTGCAGGTGACAACAGTACAAAATAAATAGGACTCCCAAAGAAACCAGTTCTTTCAGCAATAATGCAAAGAAAATCTCATCAAGTTAGATTTCACACAGACACAGGGCTATAACTCAGCCAGGGCAAACAGAAGAGAAAATCATCTCCTTGTCTGCTTTACTCAAAATGATTCCCCTTCTCTCATTTATGGTTTGACCTTTCTGTTTTGCTCCTGAAGACTGGACGAAATATAAAGGAGAGATAGTATCTATCTGTGGGGAAAGAGAAAGATGTGCTTGGTGGAGAGTATGGGAGAAACACCTGAGTTAGCCTCTCCGGGACCTCATCCAGGCTGAGAGATTCTACCATCACAATATGCTCTACTGATTTGGTCCCTGCGTCTGGTTTGAGCACTGAAAACAATTACACAGCTCCAGCCCAACTGCACAGTTCCAGTATAGCACTATTCTGGGACTGAATTTAACAATGTATAAGAGACGAAGATGTTCACCCACGCTCAACATTTGAACAGGTAACATCAGAATTAGTGGCTGATTTTTAGAAAATATGACAAAATTAGCTCCTTTCTCCATCAAAGAATTAAAGTTAGTCCCTTTTGATCTCAATCTGGAATTGAGATTCTCCTCCCACCTCCTTTCTTTTTGGTCACATTGATCTGGCTGAAAATGGGGAAGCCAGAAAGTTTGATGTAGTTCAGACCCACCTGTAGCCTGTTCCTATTCTCGGTTCAATCTTATCAGAGCCCTTTCCATAATCTATAAAGCAACTCTCACTGCTTCAGAATATGACAAAGTAATCATACAAAAGAGCTCAGTTCCAAAATGGAACATCTTCCTTGGCTTCTGCCAGTATGGATTCTGCTAATCTTCGAAAAAATGCAATCATCCAAAAGGTTCATTTCAAACAAATACTACTCTTCGGTGTTTTCTAGGTTGCAAGCAAAAGGGCAAATAATTGGAACCCAGATTAATCCGCTGATTGTTTACATTCTTTTCATGTGTATACACACTGCATGCAAATCTATAGTAGCACAGATTATTCTGGATTATCCAGGGACCTAAAAGAAAGTAATGTAACCTAAAAATGCATGTTTTGCTTTTACTGATAATATTACATGTTTCATTTTTGTCTTAAACTCAATATATTATAATAACAAAAACAAAAATCTTCACCATTTTCCCATTTGGGTAATGATTGGCACTGAGGTACGTGCTAACCACGCTGGTCTCTAACTTTGAAACCTTGACAAAAGTTATCATACATTGAGTGTTTACTCTATCCTCAGATGCCATTTAGATGAATATTTACTCTTCATTACTTTATTAAAAACTCATATCACTATGAAAATAGAACCATTAATACCACCATTTACAGATGAAGAAAGTCAAGTTTACGGAGTTTAAGGAACTTGCTCAAAGTTACTCAACTACGTTGCAGGGACATTAATCTAACACAGATCTCTCTGAAAGTTCCAGCATTGGCCCAGTATGCTTCTATCACCTTCTTTCACTGTTTTCCCT
>NW_006441953.1:21638090-21644574 GCF_000325575.1 Pteropus alecto | reverse complement strand
GAAATGCATTTCCTGTCTCTCCTTCCCATAATTCTGCTGTTATTCTGTCTTCATATTAACTTTCATCTCATCCCTCTAACCATACACAGTTTAATATAGCTGCAATCAGAGTTTTAACATCCATACCACCTTAGCTCCTATAGGTAATAATAGTCAACTTCATGTAGTTTGTATTTATATTTTATCTAAAATAAACCCTGATCCATTGAAATCATGGACTATGGACTTACAATTTGTCTTTCGTCTCAGAGCAGAATATCAGGTTCATAGAAGGCCCTGAATAAATCCATATTGTTTAAGTGAATAGAAAACTAATTTTGAACATAGTAAAATATTACCATATGAATTTTCTAGAAATTTCATATTGGTTTTAGTAATCTCAAAATAGCAGAATAGAGATTTAACATATATTTTTCAACACTTATTAAAATGTTTGACAATTCAGCTTCAGTAGAAGTTTAATTATAAAACTAAACTAAGTAAAGATGAAAAAAATCTAATCCAAAAGACTTTTGCACTATACTCAAAGACAGATCAATAATAATAAATTGGATTTTCAGCCTTTGGGAATAAGTGGATACCAAACAGAAAAGCAAACCTTAGTAAAGATATTCTGGGCTACCACAGTGAGTGGACAGAATTATTTTACAATCAATATTATATTTCATTGGAATGGAGTAAGATATATTAGAACTTCAGCAAGATAAATAAATGTTGAAGTCCAATAATAACTTCAGCAGATATAAACTTTTTAAGGACACACATGTGACCAAAAGTCTTTGAAGAAAGATCAATTCAAGTGCTAAAGACGTACAGTTATTTAGACAAATTGTCAATAAATAATGAGAATTTCCAAAGTTTCTGCCATGGTCAGGCCTAGGCAAATAGTGAAAAAGATGATGATTAGAATACTTCATTCTACCTTTTCAACCCTTTTCCCTCCACTTCATACCAGATTCGTCATGAAGCTAGCGAAGCTGAAACTTTAGCACTCTGTTTACTCAGGCTCCATCTAATTCTATATATTTATGGATTTAATATTTAAATTTTTAATATTCAACTTTTTTTTTCTTAAACAGCTGTCTCCAAACTGTTTAAACTCCAGGTCCAACAGAACTTGGTTAGAACTTTGATCACAAGCACATACTCCCTCAGAATCTGTAAAACTAAGCTTCTATTTTGCAAAGATTTTCTTTGTTCTAGTTTTCGTAGTTTCATACATTTATTCATTCATTCATCCAGGGAGTAGAGACACATTCTTGTTGTTTCCTGTCATGTGGGTGAGAAGAATGGCAGTTGAGGAAACATAGAAAGAAGCAAGACATTCTCAGGCAGTCAGACTTCAGGTGCCATTGAAACACTCTAGACTTTTCACAGCTCTGGACCTAGCTAGAACTGGATAGGTTGAAAAGGGAAACTTTAAGCATCAAAATGTTTAATCTGTGTTTTGGCAGGTAGAAATCATTGACCTTACATGTTTATAATGTTTATTAGCTTCCTGTCTCTCGTTCTACGGCTTCTTCCACTAATAACTAACATTACACTTTCCTTTGGATGTTTTCTCTCTGGGTTATGGCTTTTGCTTTCACTTGACTTCTGCAATGTCATGGCTCCCTCCATCCATCTTTCAGTTTTTGCTACAAGTTCTTACTTCATTCTACCTCCAGTTTACCATTCTCAAGATAGGCATATGGTTCTAACTCAAGTTATCCCTGGTGGATTAAGGCTTTCAGAGTAGCACAGTTGAAAGACCATTTTCCAGCCATAGATTGACTGCTCACAGAAAACACCCCTGTCCTGGTCAAACAGATATCTGGGCATGAAGATATAGAGACAGAATCAAACTACTTGTGCAGAAAATGCCACTGGTAATTACAACTACCTTAGCAGGGACTGTAGGCAGAGGGGTCATCCTCAGGAAAGAACTAGACATGGCCTCCTTGGGCCTATGCAATGTCATTCATCCCTATTTACCCAGGCAGATAGGTAAACCATGAACTTAACCAATTTTGCTTTTATCCTCTGGGATTTTCCAAAAATATAATATGACCCAACATTTAAATCTGTCCTCTTCATCTGCCTCATTCATGCCCACTCCACCGAGAACAAAAATGAAAACAATTAACAAACAAAACAAAACTGAGAAGTTCTTTTTACTTTATATAAAATAAGATTTTTATCTAAGTTAGTAATGAATAAATCTTTCTTCTTCCTAGATCAAAGTATTAGAAAAAAAGACTTGAGATCCAACTAAATTGTTCCTACTTCGATGATGTCTTCCATAAACTTACTTTTTCTTTTGTTTCTCATAGAACCATCATTTTCTCATCATAGCTGCATAAAATATAATTTTTCTCAGTATTGTAATTAGTTAAACACTTCCTTATATTTTATTATTTCTGCATTTCTATAGGGACAATCATCATAGAAATAATAATATCTTTACAATTGTTTGACTAACAATAAACCTAATATATATCTTAGTATGTGTCAGGAACTATAGTAGCATTTTCATGTATCATCTCCCTTAATCCTTCCTAAAACCCTTTTAGGTAGATGCATCTCCCATGACCATTTTACAGATGAGGAAACTGAAGTTCAGAGAGGTTAAGCAACTTGCTCAGTTAAATAGCAGAGTTTCTGGGATTTAAACCGGGAGTTCTCATTCTAGATCAGTAGCTTTCGACTTTGACTGGACATCTGAATTACCCAAGGACTTTTCAATATCCTGGGTCCCTAAATATTTCTGATTTATTGCTCTGAGGTGTGGCTGGAGAATGAGGACTTTTTTCATCTCCCTTGGTGATTCTAATATGCAGCCACGCTTCATAACCACTGCTTTACAGATTAAGTCATTGACCACTGGGAAATAAACAAGTTAGGGAATGAATAATTTAATGCATTAGTGCATTATCTTTCATTCTATTTTAAAAAAATAAATAGCTACTGACGGTTTCATTTAAATCAAGATAACAATAATCTTTAATTGGCCACTCAGATAAAATATCGAAAACAGTTTTGTCAAAACTGATTTATCCTGACCAGACCATTTGCCAAAGAGTCGATGCTGTTTTCCCAGAGAGAGGCTGCAGAAGGATTCCGTAAATGACCCGCTCAGTCTAACGCACTTCTCATGATGACAGAGACCATGTTGGGGGAGCTACGGAGTGCATCAAACGGACTTAAGCTGCTCGGATGCGCTCCTTGGTCCATTTCTCTATTTTATGTTCTCCAATTCCCTCACCCTGTTACCCTTAACGTGTCACCCTGCTTGCTTTGTCTCTGCTGCAGAGTGTGGGGAGACACAGTGCTTTAGGCAATTAGTGCTCAGAGTAGGCTGCAGAGCTTTCTTTCCTACTCTGGAGCCAAATCTTTTCTATTAGTCACAGTAGACTCAAACACATGGATAAGAGGACCCAGACAAAACTATAAATACTAATCGAGCACCCATTGGTGATGTGTTAGTCACTAAACTGACAGCGTATGATGACTAAGAGGAATTCCCAAAGAGCTAAGAACCTTGGAGAAGGACATGCAGACAAATGGGGCAAGGATAGTTGTGAAGTTCTAACTTTGTGAGTGTGAGTGTGTGTGTGAGTGTGTGTGAGTGTGTGTGTGTGTGAGTGTGTGTGTGTGAGTGTGTGTGTGTGTGTGTGTGAGTGTGTGTGTGGGGGTGGTCTCTTAATGTGTGGCTCAATATGATCATGTTAAAATTTAAGAACCACCACCCTATTCAGCTGATGTTATCCATTCCTTAAAGATCTGAGAGACTGACTGTATAAACAGATAGTTTTGTACGTGACAAAACTCTGACCCGCAGACACCTTACTGACCAACCCAACCAGCCAAACCACAACCTTTGCAGAAATCAACCTAGAACAAGCAGGGCTTTGATGATGACTGTTAGCTTCCCTAACTTTTGTCCCTGCTTCTGACTCAGGACCAACCAGAGAAAGCTACATACATTGTTTTAAGCTTCTTAAAACAATCACAGAAGGTGCCCTGCTTCTACCTCGTCAGCCCACCTCCAGCTGTCCCGTGCCAACAACTGCCAACCAGTGCACATCTGAAGCTTCCTTCTGCTTTTCACCATAAAGCTTTCTTACTCATCTGCCCACTTTTGAGTCTCTGCCAAACACAAGTGATGTTGACACCTTTGATATAGCAAACTCTGAATAGATATCCTTTATTTGCTCTCATTAGTCTTTGTTTATTTCCACAGAGCAAAGGGAGACAGGACTGTGTTGGAATTTTGAGCCCACTCTCTCCAGGCTTCTCTGAAATCTCATGTGCTTGTCTAAAATCTCCTTGTCTGCCCCTTACGATGCCTTCAGGGAGGCAGTAGGCACAATGGCAGAAAAATGAGTAGAACCTGCCTCAAATACAGACAGATCAACCCGAGGAAGCAAGGGCTTGACCTTTTGACAATGTTATACAATGGTGTTTGAGTAAGAACTTCAGACCACAGCATAGATCTCAAAGGATGGATGAAAGCGTGGGTTTATTCGTCTTTATATTTGAAATGAGAAAAATCATATTATCAATTGAATTTACCTAGAAACGACGAGTTTTGTTTTTTTGTTTGTTTGTTTCACATTAGACAGAACGAAGGAAACCAGGATCAGTTAGGGGACAATAAAGTTATATTTTGGCCCAGTTGAATATTTTAGTGGTGCTAACTTGAGTTGGCTCCTCAGAAGTATCGAGGAGACAACGATATACTTTCATAAATGGAAGATTCCAGAGCCTGATTCATGGTAGAGGGAGCATTTTGAGCAGGCCAAGAAAGGTGAGAAGAATTCTGCTACGTGGCACAATTTGAGCCATTGGCACAAATGCATTGTTGCAATTATACCTATAAAGATAATGCAGATGCCGGTATAGGGACCATATTCCCATTCTTTTGCTGGCTGAACCAGCTCAGTGGGTGAGAAGATAGTGTAGGACACCCCACCTACACTATCATTTCATGCCAACCCACAGACCAGTTCACTCGTAACTTCCTAGATGCGAGGCCGAAGTTCCTTTGGATTTCCACAATTATTAAAAATGTGCCTGATGGTCAAAAAAAAAAAATAACTAAACACTGAAACTATTTCTTATTAAGGCTGAGTATTTATTATTTTTTAAAAACACAAAATAATGTCTTTTCCCAATGCTAAACCTACATTTCTTAAACAGAAATTCGGCGCCTTATTGAATTCATTGTCTCTATCTCCAAAACTGATATATGTAAGACTGTTTTTCTTCGTTTTGGAAGAATGCAACAGAATTAGCACAACGTAATTAGCAGGTTTAGTTTGAATTTAGAAACTGAGGGGCAAACGAAATTAAAGTTGGGGTAAATTAATTAGTAAAACGTGCTAGTGTTGTGTGTGTTCATTAATTAAGTGTTGTTATTCAATGTGTCAGCACTGACAACCCAACACTTTGTGTGGTTTAGAAACATAGGGGAGAAAAGGCTGACACCCAAGGGAGCAAAATGAGCAGGTGTTGTGTGGTGTGTGAACTTTCTGGGAGGGGATGAATAAGCGACCATCCCTGGGGTCACTGTAGCCTTCCTGGTACCTTGATCCCTTTTCTCTGAGTGAGACCACCAAGGAGACCACAGGAGTAGGTATTTGTACTGTTTCTAGACTTTGGTAAATCTGTGCTCTGGAGCCTTGGATATCAATGCCCAGCCATAGAGGCTGTCTTAGCCTGTTCAGGTTCTAGAACAAAATGCCGCAGACTGTGTGGCTTATAAACAACATAAATTTATGTCGTCATAGTTCTGGAGATGAGAGGATCTTTTTAAGCCACTCAGCCTGAGGGATATTACAGCAGCCCAAATGGACTAAGACAGTGGCCAATTTTCGTACTTGACACAATTGATCAAGAGGACAATGCATGCAAAGTACTCACAAGAATCGCTCTGCCTTGCGCACAGCAGGCTCTGATGATGAGATAGAAACACCTCCTTTGTCAGGAAGAGTTCTACTTTGGGGAAGAAGCATTTATCCTTATAGATTACAGTTTCAGGAGGTTAGGTTAAATTTATTAAACATTTCTGTTGTAAGAATTATTTCTCAGCAAACAACACAAAGCAAAGCAACACAAATAGAAGCCCTAAGAAAAGTAGGGCAGTATGTAATTTTTGTAAACTGAGATTTTTTTCCCCAGTTTTTCAGGGTCATCTGATAATTCTGAACAAAATGAAAACATTGACAGTTGGGCCAGAACTTTATATTTCTAAGTTATAATTGTCCAGGTCACATCTCTGCATCTTAAGATACATCCAATAGTCAAAAAAGAAATCTGAGGAGGATGGGGAGGTGGAAGGAGAGGTGAGAAGGGGGCACACGAGGGAGGAGGGGCTGCCATCTGCGTGCCTCCTGCTTTATGTCAATTCTAGGACATCAGGATGACAATTCAGGTAAGAAGTACCTGGTTCTCGTTTCTACTAGACCCCCAGGACTCTAGTGATGGGGCAATGAGAGTTTTC
>NW_006441953.1:21608443-21637871 GCF_000325575.1 Pteropus alecto | reverse complement strand
AAAAAAGGCAAACATCCATGCCCTCACAGAGCTTATAATTTCAAAATCGTCTTTTTCGGAGTGGAGATTCAACCATTTGTCTTTAATGTCATGGCATAGTGTAGCGGTTCTCAGACTTTTGACTTCAGGACCTCTGTATACACTTAAAAATTGTCAAGGGCATCAAAAAACTTGTGTATGTAGTTTTTATCTATCAGTATTTACTATGTTAAATATTATAATTCAAAATATAAATATTATTTATCAATTTATTACAAGACTAATAAATCCATGACATGCTAAGAGCTGAATTTTTAAGTTTGCTTTTTTATTCAAGTTACGGTATCAATATCATGCAGTTTCTGGAAAATTCCACTGTATGTTTGTGAGAGAAAAACAGGCAAATAAGTTCTTACTATTGCTATGAAAATATTTTTTTACTTTATGGACCTCTGAGGGCCTCAGGGACCCGTGGAGTGGAGTTCAGGGCCTCCACTTTGAAATCCACAGGCATGGGGGAAAAAGTACACATTCGAAAGACCCAGGATCTAACTTGGAAATTATTTCCTTTTTCTTGGCCTCTGCTTCCTCCTTCTGAAAAGTGATTTAGATTAAATTATGGCCAGATTGTTTTCCAGCCGTGACATTCTCAGCTCTCTGCCCTCTCTGCATTGGTTTTTAATATTTTAATAGAACAGATATTTTCTTCTCTTTCTTTTCTCCTCATCCTCATCTTGCTGGACCAGACACTAACTGAGCTAGAATGCAGGAAGGGAGTCTATGACATTCAAAGATGAAAAGCAAGATAAAATCCAGGGCTGGTCTATAAAAATATAGACTCACCTTGACAGTGAGGCTGACTTCGTACTGAGAACAGATGCTTGGCCCCAGAATAGATTGGTAAGAGTTGCTGTTGTTGCTGGGGTGTGTGTGTGTGTGTGTGTGAGAGAGAGAGAGAGAGAGAGAGAGAGAGAGAGAGAGAGAGAGAGAGAGAGAGAGAGAGAGAGAGAGAGAGAGAGAGAGAGAGAGAGAGAGAGAGAGAGAGAGAGAGAGAGAGAGAGAGAGAGAGAGAGATTTTTCCTGAAACTTGAGAGGTAAAACTGCCTCATCTACAGAGGCTCAATTCTCCAGCTACATCCGGGGAAACCCTAATGACTGACGTCAGCTGTTGAAGTCCAAAGGAGGTAGTGAGGCTATGGGACGGTGAACTAAAGAGGCAAAGTAGTTTAGAGATATTCGAGTTACCTAAAGGAGGGAGGCAAACAGGAGTCCCCAGGGAAGTCTGCCCCACCTTGAGATGGTGGGCTCGGAATTCCTGAATGATGGCCCAACCTCCACCCTTTGCGGCAGAGAAGCCCCCTCCCCACCCTTTGCTAGATGAATAAAGCCGTGGTTCTCACACCCGAATGTACATCAGAACCTCTAGGAGGGCTTGTTAAGACACGCTTCCAGGCCCGCCCCCAGAATATCTAATTCAGTAGATGTGGGGTGGGGGTTGAGTATTTACATTTTCAAGTTTGCAGGTGACCTGTCACCCAAGTTACAGTTGACTACACTTTGAAAAACACTGAAAAATGATAGATTACAGAATGTGTTTTGAGCTCAAAGAAAAGAACAAGTTTTTTTGGATTCTAAATATCTCTGCAATCAGGTTACAAAATAAACTACACATTCCAGCCTCAAACATCAGCCCTTATATATTTTAGTATAGCTATTCTGAAGGGAGATTCCATGAGGAACACAGTAATTATAATGTTTTTTAAAAGCTAACTTGCTATTTTATTTTCTCCTGTGTGGGAGTGGAGGGACTTCTTAGAGGGATGGCAGGGGTGATCGCATGGCTGAGCCTTAATTTGAACAATTTTTTCCAGTCATTAGAGTTCAGATGTAAGATGTTAAAACTGAATATGGGACTTTAATTCATAATTCAGACTCCTGAGTTTATACATACCTTGCAACTGTCTTGAGCAGTCTGAGACTACATTTCCAATGTAGCGTTAGCTTCAGCTTTCCATGATTTTCTTTTTTAACCAAATATAAACACAACATCAAAGATGCTAGTGATTAAAATAAATGTCGTCTATTATGTTATATCAATAAAAATCAGTCTTTGGAAACCCAGGACTGCAGTCAGAGGATTTCCTGGAGATCCTCATAGTTGTGGGGTAAGTGTTCACTGGCCTTATAAGGCCAAAGGATGAGATGATAATAAATCAGGTTAGCACTTGGTGCCGTGCTGGCTGGTTTCACATACAGTATCTCATGTAATCCTGGTGATTCTTTGTAGTGAGAATCAGTACAAAGAAAAGACCTCCTAAGCACATAGGGAAACTGAGGTTCTGAGAAATGAACAATTTGTCCTAAGGAGCACAGCTCAAACAGGCAGAACACAGATTTGAACCACTGTATGTCTGGCTCCAAGGCCCACAGCCCTTGGGAAACTCAAAATTCAAAATTGGGTCAATGGATATTTATCAAGCACCAACTTTGTGAGAGGAAGAGAAGCTTCCAATTTAGTGACAAAGAATAAGTGAGTTTCTGAAAGGGGTCAAGTCCACATTCCCATTTTATACTTGGAGAAACCAAGGTCCGAAGAAACTAAATGGTTTCTTTCTAGACATAAAGCAAATAGTAAAGTTATCTTGATACCCTTATATCAAAAAAGACATTTTAAAAAGTAGGTTTATTTGGGGCTGAGGCAAATGATCAAAGTGGAAAGAAGACTGGTATTTAGGCTTTCACATGGGCTCAGCACCAAGGTCGGGCATGAATATCAAATTCTAAATCCTCACCCTGACCTTAAAGGCACTCCATGACCAGGCCCAGAATTAGTCTTTCTGTTCCTGTAACAGGCTAAGCTTGTTTTCACCTCTGGGCCTTTGCATTTGCTATTCCTTCTATCTGGAATACTCTGCATTTTGCTCTTCACAAGCCCAAATCTTCCTCATCATTCAGGTCTCAGTTCAAGAGAATTCCCTCCCAGAGGTCTTCCTTCAATGCAATATTTGCAAATGGTGGCCTCATCCCCAGCCTGTCCTGTGTACCCAGGCTGAGATGGTTCTCTGCATCCCACTGCCAGACATGGGGTGCTTTCTGGTCTTAATAGGCTTGCCTTATTTTACCATCTCGCTTCCCAACTTTCCCACCATACTCATTGAGATCAAATCCCAAACGAATCACATTCCTCTGATTCCTTGTCTCAAGGTCTGTTTTTGTGGCAACCTAAACATGAAAACAAAGTCGTATTTGACCCTCCCAGGCTGAGATGGTTCTCTGCATCCCACTGCCAGGGGGTGCTCTCTGGTCTTAAAGGGCTTGCCTTATTTTACCATCTCGCTTCTCTACTTTCCCACCATACTCATTGAGATCAATTCCCAAACGAATCACGTGCCTCTGATTCCTTGTCTCAAAGTCTGTTTTCGTGGCAACCTAAACATGAAAACAAAGTCGCATTTGACCCCATCCCTCATGACTCTGTTTAGTTTTTTCATAGCACTTCTTCCTATTTAACATTGTCTTATTTGTTCATTCATTTCCTTGTTTGTCTTTATCTTGCCGCCCTACCTGACCCTGCATCCCCTCCCCAACCTTCTCCACCCCACCAGATGGCCCAGAGAAGATAAACATCCTGGTGACATGACTTCACCTGCCCTGTTCACCGTGATATCCCCCAAACTTAGAATTTACCCAGTACGTAGTAGCTATTCAATATATGTCTGCTGAATAAACACGTGAAGATGCTGAATATCAGAAACTCTCCAACATGTCAATGTAGAGGGATCTTGGCTAGCAAATCACAATCTTGAATGACTAAACAAGTGGCTTTATTCCCATGTAGATGCCATAGTTCTCCTTTCCATTTCTGCAGCCTCTCCTTGATCAACCACTTTTTTTGTTAAATGTGCTATCCTACACATTCGAAAGTTTACAAAAGTAAAAATCAATCCAGGCTTCAGGGCCAAGAAATTCATTATCTGCATCAATCTAGATTTATAAGAGTGTATATTGAAGATACCCTAAAACAGAAGTCTCTGTTCCTTTGGCTCCCATCGCATTAGGCTTGCATAACCACCTACGTTTATTAAAAGGACTCCTGATCTGTTTCTGTTTAACATTGACCTTCAAGTGCTTGATTCAATAAGCTAGGAGATTAGAATAAATCATATTGGCTTGTTCATTTATCTGTATTACAAAGAGTAGCAAGGAGAAACTTGAACAACATAAAAACAAGAAAGGGCAAACGGCTTTCATGTAGATGAAGAGGGAATGTCACGGGAAAAAGCCCGTGCTTAGAGATGCTCATATGAACTAAAGAGAACAGAAACTTAAGCTTTCAGGATTATTTTTCCCCTGATTAAAAAACTTTGTCAAAGCAAAAATTAAAGGAGTATTTGCTTTTGAAGCAGGTGACATTTCAAAACATGACATGGGAGTTATATTTCTTTTAACAGTTTGTTTAAATAAACAAACACCATTCGACATAAAAGAGCATTTGTAGCAAGTTTTTTTTTTTTTCTCTTTGCTAAGCCACATAAGAGGCTTCATGGACTGCGGGTGAGGACTCTACTCCCTGAAACGTTCTGCCTCCATAAGCAATGAATGGGCACCAAATGTGGAGATGTGCTCATTGCATTTACCAGCCCCTTCTCATATACATTGCCTGGAAGAGGACCTGGTATACACTAGGTGCTCAATAAACACTTTGTGTAAAGTAGAAGGCAGAATTACTTGCATTTTTCTGGGAGAAAAAATTCTCACAACATGCTCAAAACCGTGTCATCCATCTTTTGCTTATGATCTGTAAGGGGACTATGGCTGGGAGCTGACATTGACATATCTTATTGCCTGTCCAGAAACAGAATCTGTTCTATCTTGATATGTTTTGTGTTAAAAAATGAATTCTGTGTGGTAAATAAAAGATCACGTTTTGAAGCCTGTCATTTACATTCTAAGCTTCCTTTTCCTAAAATGGGGCTAGTAACGCTAATTACGATCTAATCAGTCAGTCATGGGGGATTAAATAAAGTTGTACTTGTTAAAAGCATGTGTGCAATGCTTGGAACAGAGCTCACAACAAAACACTTGTTACCCTGTCATTTTACAGATGAGACAACTTTTGTTCAGAAGGATCAAATGACCGTCTCCAGGATCACTCCTCTGGGAATTGATAAAACTGGGATTTCAGGAAATGGGATTCTGACCGCAGAAACCAGAGTCTTTCTCCACAGTCCATAATCCAAGCATCGACTGCACATTATTTTCACTCTGGCTTCCCTCGCTCACACACTGCAGCTGCTGACATCCAAAATCCCCGCTTTCGAAGCCGTGAACTACTAACTAGCTGTTGTCGACTGGAATAGCAGCGAATTTAACAAAGTTCTCAACCGTCAGGAATTTTTTCCACTTCACAGTCTAGAGACCCAGATCTGGAGTCATTATAAATGTAAACTACTTTGGGGTAGATTCTCTAAGTTTGCTATTTAAAACGTGTTTGTTTGGTATAAATTGATGTTCTTGGGATAAATTTGTCAAAAAAATGTGAGATAATGTAACAGGTGTAGAAGCAGAAAAGATAATTAAACCAGTGTGAATGTAAATAATGTTTTGTACATAGCTGACTTCGAGACATCTTAAACACCACTCTTTACCTATTCTTTAGTGTCCGCTGTGTTATATAAAGTGCTGATGTGATCTTTTTTCCCCCACAGTAAAACCTTGTAACCAAGGCAGAAGCCTTGGATAGTTTGTCTGATGACCTTCATTTCAAGGATTTTTTTTTTTTTATTATTGCTATTCCTATTCAGTGCATAAACCATACTGAACAACTTGGGAGATTTTAAATCCATTAAGCCATTGGCTTTCAATCATGACCTTACTTTAGAATCACCTGGCAAGGCTGTAAAAATTACAGATACTCAGGCCTTACCTGCTTTACGTGGTCTTAATTGTTCTGCAGTAGATACCAGGTATCATATTTCTAAAAATTTTCCAGATGATTCTAATATGTAGCTTGGTTTGAGAATCATTGTACTGTTTTTCTGCCTCTTAATCATTGCACAAGCTAAAATTTCTTGCTTTTCCTTTATTATCTGGTAATTCCTACTCATTCCTCAAAATGCAGTTCAGAAGCACCATTTCCAAGAAGCTTGTCCACTGGGTAATGTTGGTCCTGTTTTTTTGTATGAAAAAAAATTCTCCTCAACAGATACCCTACTGTAAATTCCTTAAAAGTAGAGAAATGAGGTCAAAGTTCTTTATTATTTGTATCCACAGTATTAAGGATTGTCCATGTAAGAGCTATGATAAAAATATATTAAAGAATGAATGAGTGGGTGATAAACGGATTATTAGAGTAGAGTTAATAGCTCTGGTTACTTGTGGTTCTGCTCTTTACAGACTTGTAGTATAGGTCTGATTTATACTGACTGTAAGTAGCTTTAAAATACTATTGTATATAAAGCTGAACATATGCACGTGTTATGACCCAGAAATTTCACCTCTATTTATATCTCCAACAGAAATACATATACATGGATTGGATGGTAGTTGGTCAGTGTTCATTTCCTGATTTGGAAAATGGTTAGGACTTTTTGAAAATGTACAAAATAATCTTTTCCCAGGGAAAAGATCATTAATTATTACACGATTCTAAGAATTCTCTCCTTGGGTGATGGCCGGGAGTTGGGTAGAGGAACATGTAATTAAGATATTCCTATTTTAAATGTCTTTAGATTTTTCCTATTTATAACGAAAGGTGCTAATTTCCTGGCATATTCAAATTTAATACTTTCTTTTGAAAATGGCCTGGGTTTCACAATGATTATTGATTTATTTAGCCAATATATATAGATTGTCTTCTATGTGCCAAGAAGCAAGGCAGATTAGGAGGGTCATTGAAAAATGAGGAGGATATCTTCAGTCCTCTGTATTCCATGTTACTATGGAGTCCCATGGGACTTTATTTTCTCAAACTCCTAGTCCCCAGTCTGTCGTCACATCCTACCTTTCCTTGTCTTCTACTCTGCTTAGACCCCGGATTAGGCAATGCAACCGCCCTCTCCCTGAATTCATCAAACCCCTTCGTCTTCCACCATCTCAACCAATGCCACTCAGTAAATTTTATCACCTATTTTCTTCTAAATACTGGCAGTCTCAGCTAATTAAAAAAATATTACTACAATATCTTCTGTTTCTACCACAATCTCAGGTTATATGATCTCAGCTAAACTCATGGGACTTTTCAACATTCCTTTCATTAAGTTGTAGTTCATTTTCTATTTTCTGCTCTCTAGCCACTAGCTCCTAAAGAAACACACACACACACACACACACACACACACACACACACACGCGCGCGCGCCAGAAAGCCAAAGTCTCTTGCTTTAATGAACGAATTGAGATCATTAATTTATTTTCCACCTCAAAGTCTCTCTGTGTCATTATTCATACTTATTTCCCTCCCGTATTGGAGGAAAGTGTCCTTCCTCTTTCTCAAGCTGCTTTGATACCAACTTTCTTCTGTACACTTCTTTCATAACCACTCTCCTCAACTCCATGTAATCTAACTTGAGTCCTCGAAATGGGACCACAGTTGTTCTGAGGTCCTCTGCAATCATCTAGCTCCAAAGGCAATAACTTTCCCAAGTTCCCTTTCACTGTAACAAAGGGGATTTAAAAACTGGACATCTTATTATTGACATGATCTCTTCTCTTGGCTTCTACTCACAGATTCTTTCTTCTCTGTCTTTTTTTCTCAGTTCCTGTTTCTTCTATTCTATTTCTGCTTTCCAAAAATATATATCCTCCAAGTTTATGTCCCATCTACTCCTCTATCTATTAATGTGATCTCTTCCACCATCCTCAAGATCCTTAACAGCTGTTTATATAAGAAGGACATATTTATTGTTGGTCAATACAGAACTCCACACAACCTCCATGATGCACCGTAACCTCTAGCCTTGAACACAACTGGACAGTGAGGGCAAAGACCACCATGATGGGTAGCACTTTCTGACCCAGACATCTGGCTCTTGCTGGCAGTGCCAGGAGGCAAGTCTGCAATCCGAAGTCAACATTCTCTATGGCACCAGTAGGATATAAGATGGGATGAGGCCTAGGCCAGTAGCCACATCCTTATATGCTGATTTCAGGGAATCTTGGGGATCTTTCAACAATGAATCACTCAAAGACTAGGATCGCTCGAGACAGGATCTGGGCTCATCTCCCAAAGTGGACATTTTAGAAAAGATGGTCAAGTTCACCAGACTTACTCTTCTAAAGTATATCATTGCTGCTCTCTGCTGGTCAAAAGCATATTCTCTTCAATTAATATTAGCAGAAATGTAGAATGGGTCAAAGGAAAAATATAGTGCTTTCAAAATGATATGGACTGGTTGGTGCTAGATAATTGCAGTTGTTGAAACAACATCATAGGCTACGATAGATATTCTTATGTAGAAAAACTGATTTTAGTGAGGATCTGTTGTATCACTAAAGCAAAGACATGCAATTAATTACTACTTTGTTTTTATTGTGGTAAGAACACTTACCATAAGATCTACCCTCTTGACAAAATTTAAGCACATAATGTGGTACTGTGAACTGTAGGTGAATGTTGTAGAGTAGATCTCTAGAACTTATTTGTCTTGTGTAATTCAAACTTTATACCCATTGAACAGCAGCTCTCTGTTCTGCACCCCCTCAGTTTGTAGCAACCATTATTTTTTTTTTGTTTCTATGAGTTCGGCTATTCCAGATACCTCATATAAGTGGAAACATGCAGTATTTGTCCTTACATGACTAGCTAATTTCACTAATTAACCCCCATATTTGTAGACCTTTAATTAATAGAGTGTATAGGCTATCATACATTTCAGCAAGCATTAAATTAGTCGCCATGTTTTAGTGCACAACTTTCTATCAGTCATCATATTTGCATTTTTGTAGGAAATTCACAAGTTCTATTGGGGGTCATTACCTTGACACACTGCACAATCCTAAATTGTTTTTCGAGTCTTAAAAGAAAGATTAAAGTTAATTATGTATATTTGCGCAATTTTTTAAATTGAAAACTGACTTTTAAAAGTATGTCAGTGGTAGCTTTTGATTATATAGAAGAATTTTTGCGTACTTATTATACTCCAAGAACTGCACAGTGAGGACAGATTTGGTTGGGCTCAAAAGCCTAACACAACAAGTATCTTGGTATCTTGGGATGGTTACTGAATATCCTTGAAATCCATTTTCCTTTTTTTCAAATGAGGGAAATAATAATACTCATCATGTCATTATCATACATATTAATTAAAATGTCTCATGTTAGGTGCCTAGCAGTCTTTGTCACAAAGTAAATGGTCAGCAAATCTTAACAGTTAGCATTAATATTACAATCCAGTCTAAGTAGCAGAATTTATTATATTTCCCAAAACAAAGCTATTTTTTTTCACAGATTTAAAACACACTCTGGAGAATACTGTTTTTACAGCATAGCCTTAGCACTGACACTAACTGTGTAATTTAAAGTAATGTCTTACATTTTCTGAGCCTTGAAAATGTTTCTGGATGTTTGCCTTGCCCTAAGGTCTCAACATATCTCCACGTTTTAATTTTATTTACAACTATTTAATGGCCTATGGTACAAAGCGCTTCGTTTTCTGACCTTCTGTTCCTCACCTAATGACTTGCCTGAAGAACAAACAATCGCTGGAGGAAGTCAGTAATCTTTGGGGAGAATTTGCAAAGGATAATTCTTAGAAGGAACGACGGCAACAGCAAAGTACACAGATCCAACAATGCATTCTTTTTATCAACCACCACCACACTGAAATGAGATTTGAATATTGTTCCATGTTTATTAGTTCAGTAAACAAGGATTAAACTTAATTGTCACTGGGTTTGTAAGCCAGAAGTTACAGTGTGCTGAACTGTGAGAAAACTATCTAATTGCAAGAGATGGGACCTAAGCAGAATGTTCCAAATGGGTCCTCTCCTCTCTTCCTTTCCTCCCTTAGAGAACATCTCAAAAGACTAGATCAATTATAATTCTCTTGGGATGCAGTTCAGAGATCATATGTCCAAGACATGTTAGCAAGTCATCTTCCAATTCAAGTGCAGAAAGACCTCAGAGATCCTTTGGAATTATGGTTCATATATACAAGGAATATTACTCAGCCATTAAAAAAATGAAATCCTACCATTCATAGCAACACAGATGGACCTAGAAGTTATTATGCTGAGTAAAATAAATCAGACAGAGAAAGATAAGTATCATATGATTTCACTTATATGCAAATCTAAGGAACAAAAAAAACAATCTAATCAAAAACAAGCTCACAAATATAGATGATAATCTAGTGATAGCCAGAGGGGGTGGGGAGGGGCTTGGAGGGCTGGAAGAAAAAGGTAAAGAGTTAAAGAAGTACAAATTAGTAGTTGATGGATGGTCACAGGGACAGGGAGCATGGCATAGGGGATGCAGTCAGCATTAATATACTGGCTAGGTGGAGAGCCAGAGGAGAGAAAGAGCAATCAGGGGGATCATTTCATATACTATATAAATGTCTAACCAATGTACCATATACTTTAAACTAATAATAAAATAATTTTTTTTAAAAAAGAAAGTTGATTCCATAAGATTTAAATTTTCAAATGCTATTTTGTGCTTGTTAGCGTAATTTAATTAGATAAAGGGAGCATTCAACATGCAAGTAACAATAATTAAAAAAAAAATCTTATCCCCAAATACAATCCCATTTTGAGTTACTAGGGGATAATGCTGCGACATATACATTCTGAAGGAGGCACAGTTCAGCCCATAACAGTTCAGCCATAGTTCAGCCTATTATTTGTTTCAATTGCTTGTTTTGTGCTCTGAAGAAAATAAAAAGAAAAATAAGAAAGAACATAAAAGAAAACAAAACAAAAGTAACCTACACTTTCAGTATTATTGTACCAGTCAGAAATACTTTAGGTCAAATGAGAAGAAAACCACCTATTTTTTTGAGGGATGACTTCAGCTGCAGACAGCCACCTTGTCCATGATCATGCCTTTCTGAATATGACCCACATCTAATGCCATATTAGCTTTCCATCTTGCCCCCAACTTGAGACAAATCTGAGAGATATCCTGGCTTCAGCATTCCGCATGGATAATCTGAAGCTTCCACTGAGACTACATCCCTGCTCAACATCTAACATTTCTCACTCTCGCTCCCTTCCCTCCTTTCTGCGCACGTGGCTCTCAGGAGCGTCTCATAACTAAACAGCTCCAGGGCCTACTTCCCAAGGACCTCAAACTATGATGCTATTTTTGGAGTGAAACAAACAGAAGCGTAAAAAAGATTAACTAATTTAAATTAGCTGATCAGCCTGTCTTCCTCTACAGTCCATGCACTTTCTAATACCCTATGCTTCTCATACTGGGTTTTGTGTCTTTTGGAACTTCATCAAGTTAAACTCACAGAATAAATATCTCCTGGAGAGTCAATTTTACTGAATTATCAGAAATGTAAAACACTATTTTTGGATTAAAAATATCAGATTAGAGTACAAAATGCAATGAGTTTTTAAATTAAAACATGACCCTTCAAAATTAATCTTACTTACAGCTGGTTGCTTTACCATAGGCCAAGAGCTGATGGATGTTAGAATGTACTTTGATAGGAGAAACACCTGCTGGAGACTAAATGAGCTTCTGTATTATTTGCTCAGGGGATGATTTGATCTTCAATGAAAAGAAGTTTGGATCACATGAAAGTCAAGAGAGGGGTGACAGACTGGACAGCTTTAGGAGTAATTAGCAACAAGCACTGCAACATGGGAGGGGTTAGTTGCACATAGAAATTCTAGGACTTTTCTCTTCCTGGCTTATGATGCTTCTTTGGCTTTAGCTACCCTGGGTTGGGGCTTCAACAGGAAAGATTATCTTCAATCATCTCCTGCTGACTGCCTCAGAAATGCAAGTTTCAACCAAAGTTCCTAGGGCCCCGTTGGCTCCAGGATGTATTAGCTATATGTAAGCTGTAAAGATCTGAGGTCAGTGGGGCTAGTGGGATGTGTATACTCTTGAGAAATATGTCACAGCCACTTAGAAAATAATAATCTTAACATCGTGTAATAATTTGAAGATTAAATGATTACACTATGAATGTTACGACATATAAATGTGTGGGTATTAAAAATTGGTGCTATAAATGGAGACTAAAACTATGAATGAGAAGAAAGCACTTGTATCTTCTTACTATGTTTAGTTTATTTCTACCTAAAACACAGAGAGTGGATCTTAAAGTTTGAACCACAGAGAAAAATTTCTTTATACTGGTTTGTAAGAAAAAATTATGAAAGACATTAAAATGGACCCAAAAGTTTACGAGATGGTGGAAAGAATCCTAAAGATTATTTAGGTTTCCTGGTTATTTAATCAAACTGCGGTTTATAAATTGCTACAAAGAGATTTTGCAGATGTTACTAAAGTCTTTAAATCAATTCACCTTAGAACAGGGAGATTATCCACATGGGCCTGATCGAATTGCACAAGCCATTAAAAGCAGAGGACTTCTTCAGCTGGTGGCAGGAGAAGGAGGCGGGGTCAAAGCAAGAAGAGGACTCCAAGGGCCATTGCTGGTTGGAAGATGGGGAAGATCACATGAGAAAACATATGGGTGGGATCTAGGAGCAGAGAGTGATCCGTGGCCTAAAGCCAGAAAGGAAATAGAGCCTCTGAACTCAACCACATAGAATTGAATTCTGCCAGTGATTCCAATAAGCTGGGAAGGAAAGATTTCCTTAGAGCCCAGCCCAGGAAACTGGTGAAACCCCAAGCAGAGAAGATAGGTAAGTCATGCTGGACTTCCAGCTGACAGAACTATGAGCTAATAAATGGGTATATTTTAAGCCACCAAGTCTGTTGTGTTATTCCAGAGCAGCAGAAAACAAACACTGAGTGTCTACCTTCGGGGTTTTTATTCTATGGAGCATCTGTGCCTTTCATTTTCCTTGAACTATTGTATAGTTCTATAAATTGTAGATAGTTGAATAATAATTTTTGTTCACAGACATGCAAATGAATTTTAGCCATCATAAATACAATCTCCCTCTACTCTAAAGAATAAGCCAGTTTTATGTGTATTTGTAAATTTATTCCAGCATTTCTCTGCCCATGTATAGGTGGCAATTTAAATTCTCTTTTGATCCAGTTGCAACATCCTACTGGTTCTCTTATTAATGAGTTAAATAATATTTATTTTTACATTCGTTTATAAACATTTATAATATTTATAATGTCTTTATATATATTTTCTCTATATATAAATATTTATATAGAGAGAAAAATTTTATATCCATATGAGTCACGGTTTTGCCCTCTTTAAAAATGCACCATTCAACAGGGATTCATTCAGGGATTTCCAAAGGTACAGAGCAGGGACACTTATGCAGTCATCTCATAACCTGTGTCTAGAAGAGGGCTACGTGCTATACTAAAATTCTCTTCCACTCCTCATGCCAAACCTCTGAGCCTGGTTGGAGGAGGCCCCATCTAAAATAAGAAAACCAAGACCCAGACATGTCACAAAATGTACGGAGGAACACACAGTTTTGGAGTCTCAGAGTGGAGATTTTAACAAACTGGAATTTCGGGTTATCACGATTTCCATTGTGCCGTATAGTTTTCCAGTGCCAAATGGAGATCATTCTTTCACCCTGATCCAACACCCTCGCCTGAATTCCTGAGTCCGTTACTGATGCCAACATTTTCCTGGTCACTCAAGCTTCACAGCTCAGAACCATTCTGTCCTTTCTTCTCCCTCTCTCCCTATATCCAGTGTGAATTCGGCAGATGGAGGGCCATCTTTACGAAAAACAAAAAAACAAAAAAAAACAAAAAAATTAACATATTATGAATACAAAATTAGATATTTCTTCAAAATGAGACAAAAAATCAAAACATACTAGTCTTAAAGCTTTATATTCTTTGTTTTGAAATCTCTCATGGCAATTTACCAGAAATCTTTACACAGACGTAATGGTGACTGTGACCTGGTCCCCTCCCCACTGTAAACTTCCTGAAGCTCTGAATGCTCACAGGGGCCATGCAAGTAATGGCCCTACAACTTACACTTTCTCAGAGCCCACTGTCAATTTTTTCCCCACTCCTAGTAAACGAAATCAGTTTTGCAATGAGTGGTCCAGAAAATTATTCAGAGCTTCATGAAAGCGGGCAGAGGTTACAAACCTAAGTGATTTTAAACACTTAGATTCCTGAACTGTAGCCCAACCTCCAGAATAAAACTTCAGGGCATCTGTATTTTAAAAAAAAGCTCTGCAGCTGGAAATGCCTGGAAAGTGACCTGATCTTATGTCTCCAAGCGTTAGAGTTCTCCAAGAGCAGTGGAGGAGCCTTTTCTGGGCACTGGGGGCCGGACAGTAGGGAATGAAAGAGCCATGAAAATGCAGGTGGGAAGGGCACCGATGAAAGTCGACTATTTTCTCTCTTAAGTAACTACCTTGGCCTTGATTCAAGTAAAGCAATGAGTTTGATGAGGCTCATCACAGCACGGAAAATGGCCTGGTACTCAAAGGAGATGAGCTGATGAGTTTCAAATACGAGAGGAATCAGACAGGACCAGAAAAGGTATGTTTCCAACAGCTACACACAACTAACAATTTTATTGACCTCTTAGCTAGAAGAGGCTGGGCATAAATATCAGAGTCACTCCGCAAATATGTCTACATATTATTTGCAACTTACTGCTTATATCTTTATGCTTAAATAATATTGTCCAAATTAGTATATACACCCATTTTATAGTGTGAATTCTGTCATTCTCAGTTATACATTGGCTTTCTAAAGTGAATCATAAAAAAAAAAGTTACTTCAGATATTGGAAACGAGAAAATTCCTTATATGTGGGAAATTGGCATGAAGAAATAAGATTTTTGTCTGCCAGAGAGGGAGGATTAGTCACCAGCATTACGTTCCCACCACATGTGCCCACCTCCAACAAAATGCAGGTAGAAATGTCCTCTACACTACTGAATGGAAAAGAATAAATCTTCCTGCCGTATTATGTCACAGTCACACGGTCCTTGAATAACTGCCCATAGATAGATCCCTCAGCAAATTTGTTCTCAGAGGTATTTGTTTACACATGGCAAGTCTCTGAGAAAAAAAAGAAAAAGAGAAAATATTGTCAGTAGAAATACTGTTCTTCCTTCCAGAGACCGTGATGAGATTTTTAGACAAAGCCAAATACAAAACTATTTTCATATTCAAAACAAGCTGGGGATTGATTTAATAATAAGCACAATGAAAGTTGTTGTAAATAAACATTTTTTGTTCATGTGCTCTATTACCACACATTTCCAAGGTTCTTTGTAGTTACTGGGTGCATCTACATCTATCTGCCCCTCCCTGCATCTCTCTAAATACTCTGCTCTCTGTCTAGGGAGGTGGGCCAGAGTGTTAAAGGCTCTGAAGCGCTCTGGCTTCTGATTGGGTTCAGGCCCTGGGCTGCTCTGGCTTGAGCTAAGATGAAGGAGAAGAGATGGGATGATTAGGCTCCTTCCTTGAGGCCTGGCTGCAGCTGTGTGCACTCCTTGACCAAAGATCATGGTTCATCTCTTGGCCCTCTGTCCACCTGCCAACCCTAATGCTTGCCAGGTTCATGCAGCTGCTCCTCCTTTATTTCTTCAGGTTTCAAGATTTCTCCTGGCTATTACTAGCCTGATAGACTATACCCTTCCCTATGGTGTCTCTACAACCTATCTCCTCCTTTATTTCTTCAGGTTTCAAGATTTCTCAGTTGGCCTGGCTGTTACTAGCCTGATAGACTACACCCTTCCCTATGGTGTCTCTACAACCTTTGTAAGTAGTTCCTTTATTAAACTCTTCTCAAATTACGCAGTGTGTGTGTGCCATCTCTTCTTGACTTGACCCCTGATTGATATCTCTACTGAGTATTGCTCCCACTGGTAAGCCTATTGCTGATGGGCTTCCTCAAAGTTGGTTAACTTCTAACATAGAATTTAACTTGCTTTATTATCTAAGTTTTTAAATAATGTACTTATTCCTCATTTGTTTCAAAAATGGGTATATGGCAGGAATGTTTTTAGAGGTTGTATGTTAGACTATTAAAAACAGATGAAAGGGAAATCAGGTAACAGTTCCATATATTCTGACATTTTAAGTAAATTTATACTCATACAAATCATTACCAACATTTTCTTCTAAATCATAAATTAAATATTACTCAGTTGATCTTTTCATAGTATGAAAATTGGAAAACTGCTGGCTAATGACTTACTTTCTTCCTTTTTGCTCAGTAGCTTAAATCCATGACAATGTTTGTATTTGTTATATTGCACTGTCTGCCTTTAGGCTAAGAAATCATGCGCTCTTCTTAAGTACAGCTTATTATAAAAGAACAATCTATCCCAAAATAATAACCTTCAGAGAGTAAAAACAAGAGTATGCCTGAGTCAACAATTGCTAAAATGTTGGAGAGGAAGGTGAGTAATGGAGTTAATAATCTGGAAATATAGACTATTGACACCACCAAAAACATATTTGGATGACTAAATTAATATCACACTTTTCACTCACCTGTATAACTTTTACGTATTTGATGATAGCAGTTGTGTTTTATCAAATATTAAGGCATGCTTACACCATCCTGCTATGTAATAACTTTCACCAAATGCTAATTATTTTACAATTGTACCACAGTTAAATATAAATAGAAAAGTCTCACTGTCAGGATGCATTATTATTGTTTTGCTTTTCTTTTATTTTTTAGTTCACAAAGTGTTGTTCTCAAAAGAGAACTGAACCCAATTCAAAATGTGATATTCCAGAAGAAAAATAAAAGCAGCCAAAGTCAACATTAGGAAAAGCAAAGTAAAGTGAAAAATCACAGCCAATAACACACCATTTATCCTTATTGAGAAAGACAACACGACTGAATATGCTAAATTATTTAACTTATCTTTGAGAGGCAATGCACGAGATCTCTGTTTTGATAAACACTCAAACTTTGCTGAATGGAAAACTACGCGATTTCTAACATGTCAAATTTAGATGCAGTTAAAGAAGATGTGAATTAAATTGGCTTTGAGTATACTGCATTAAAAGAGGAATTGTCAGCTTAGAAATATCTTTCCAAAATACTTTGCTTGGGGGGAATTACATAAGTGTGCAAAAAAAAGTCATAATTGATTATGTTTTGCTCCTTACATTTGAAATGTTCTCCAAATTCTAAATGCAGTAAAAGGCTCAGAAGATTATACAAAGAGAGAAATCTAGTTTGATCAAAGACATTGGCAGTGAATTATAAAGGGTTTTAGAGTTGCAGACTAAAGAATTTAGCAAAACCCTGCATTTCTGTCTCTCTCTTCCTTCATGAATTTAAGCATTTTGCTATTTATTGAAATACTCATGTGCAAAGTTTGTTCTAGGAAGTGAAGATTAGATATTGAAACCTTGCCGTCTTCAAGGAAGAGAAAAGTGGTCAGAAAATTTCATCTGATAACTGGAAAGACTATATATTTCAACATGCTTTAAGTGGCTGCTTTAAAACCACATAACTCTGCCTTATTCTTAAGGAACTGGGGAGATGAATCCTAATTTGGAACCTGAAAGTTGAGGCAGAATTGTCCAGATGAACAGAGAAGGGTCATGAGTGAAGGAGATGCTGAGGAGAGGACCCTGGACCATTCCAGGAATCCCAAGATGTTCAGTTTGACAGAAACGAAGATGTGAAATTTGAAAAGAGGACATTGTTCATATAAAGCAAAATGAGGAAAGAATTTTTAGAGCAGTGAAGTGAAGAAAAATCTATATGTTATTACTATTTGGCCTCAGATTCCCTGTTAGGAAGGAAACAAGCTTTGTTTAGGAATACATCCAATGTTGGGTCAGAAGGCAAAGCACTGAGGAAAGGTCATAGGACGCAGTGAAATCAAGAAAACAAAGCTAACTGCTCTGCATTGAAAATAAACAGGATTTTATGGTTTGAAGACGTGTTAACATGAAAAAGAGCAGGGAAAAAAAAGAGCAGGAAGAGAAACAGGAAGGGGGTACAAAGAAATGTTAAGAATAAGGATGTTAATTTGTTTCTTTTGCTCTGTTAGAAATACCCTCTTACCACCCACGCCCCACAAATATTCAGTATTGTTTATCCACAAAGACAAAAGACACGTGTAAGCTTTAGTGTTTTGTTTCGTATTTGTAGAAATCAAAGTTCCATATCTGTTGTGATATTAGAACAGAGATGAATAGACAGAATTACCCATTAAAAACAATCTGTAGAGTAAAACGTCATATAGCGAAGGGAAGGTGTAGGAAGGAGAGGTGACCCTGGAACCTGCAAAAACCTTGGGGAGGCCATGAGACTTTTCACAGGGCAGCATGCAGAAACTGGTGCCAATACTTTAGATTCCAAGGAGTGGGGGCCCCATCTGACACCTAGGATACAAAGAGCTCGGGGACATTTGGGTCTGATTTAAAACGATGGAAATGTTAAGCAGAGTAGTGCTTGACTCCACCTATGCTCTTGAGACACAATAGAAATGAGTTTGGAGGAGACAAGCCAAAGCAGGGAGGCTAGGTAAGGATGCATCGATGTTGAGTCACTCTGAAAACCACCCTTGACTTTAATGTTCTGGGAACGTTCTCCTGACTATGATCTCAATTAACCTGATCCCAGCTTGGAGACTCAAACCAAGTGCTGAGACCTTGGTAAAAGACATTACCCTTTCTCAGAGTATGTGAGTGAATTCGTGCATCGGGGAGGAATTAATTACAAAGGGAACAAGAAATAACAACAGGATTCAACTGGTTATTATGCTAAGACGATCTGTGAGTATAAAGTTGGATATGTATTTACCTATTTGATAAGAAAATTGTTGAGATCTCAATTGAATCAAACCAGAAATATACACGTTCCATATTTCATAATTCTGCCCAGGTAGAAAATTAGACCTAAATTCAGAGACAATCAGTCTTAATAAGCAGTTAATGAAAGAGCCTGAAAGAAAGGCAATCTGTTGACTCGGGTGCTTTGAAAAGACAAGCCCCAAGCTAGCCATTACTTCTTGTTAATTGACACAGAAGCTAATGAATATAAAATTTTCATCCCTGTTACCATAACACATCGCTACACTCATTCTATATCTTGTCATCATAGAGTTTTGTTTCTATCTAAAAATTTACTTGCTAAAAGAACAAGGAACCTTTCTGTAATAGAGAAAAGTCTCTTTGTAATAGTTGCAAGGACTATAGACTATAAACTTAAAGCTAGCAATGTGTATTAAAGGAAAGTACCTTTTTTAGAACAATTGCAATAGAAACCTTTCTTCCTTAAAGACTTAAATATATAGTTATTCCTGGAAGGTTGGTTTTAATTATGAATCCTAGGGACACTAACATCACATCATTGATCAAACTCTAAGTAAGTCAATCTACATAAAAGAATTGTGAAGATTTTATTAAAATTAGAACTGTAGCTAATGACTTCTACAGGCTCCCATATCTCCTCTGGCCCTTAGCACTGTGGCTTAGTCTACTCAAGCTGCCATAACAAAATAACATAGACTGAGGGCTTAAACAACATTAATTGACTTTTCACAGTTCTGGAGGCTAGAAAGTCCAAGGTCAGGGTGCAGAAGCATGGCTAGGTTCTGGTGAGAGCTCTCTTCCTGGATGGCAGATGGCTGCCTTATAGCTGTGTCCTCACATTGAGGAGAGAGAAAGAGCAATTCTCTCGTGTCTCTTCTTACAAGGACACTGATCCCATCCTGGGGGCTTCATTCTCATGAGCTCTTCTAAACCTAATTATCTTCCAAAGGCCTCACTTCCAAATACCATCGCATTGGTGATGTGAATTTGGAAGGCGGGGACACACTTCAGTATATTGCAGTCCCTTTGTGCTTATATGATGGTCTTCCCTTCAGATGAGTGATGTGGCTTGCTGTCTAAGGTCAGCCACCAGCTTTTCACTAGCTCTTGAGGTTTTTTTTTTTGCATAGAGATGTCGCTCAAGGGATCAACCCCTTTTTCTTCTACAACCTCAATTTTCCCTTCTCTGTTCCACGGGTCCCATTAGCCTATATAATATTGTAAAACAAATATGTAAATAAAATAAAATTTAGGGACCTTTGACCGTACATCTTGTTCCAGCTTACTGTCTCATTTCTTTACTCTCTGTTAAGAAACCCTAAGTAATGCATCTATAGTCACTGTCACAAGATCCTCTCCTCCAATTCTCTTATTTTAGAAAAGAAAAAACTCTATGAGCCAAAATTCAAACAATATAGAGAACTCGATATCTACGTTCTGATATTTTTCATCACTGGCAACCCTCCCACCTTTCCCCAAACACTATGGACTCTCCCCAGATCGCTGCGACGGCCCCTAAGTCATCCCCCTGTTTCAGCCGGCACAGCTTCTCCATCTTCTCACCATAATGATCAGAGTGATCCTTTCGAAGTATCAGTCAGCTATCTCATATCATATCATTCTTCTGTGCAAAACCTTCCAATGGCTTCTGCTGGCACTCGGAGTGGAAGTCAAAGTCCTAATAATCACTAACAAGGTTTTCCAGCCACTGCTGATTCTTCCCGTTTTTCATCCTCGCTTCTTTTGCTCTAATCGCGCTAGCAGTTTCCTCGCTGTTACTATGTCCATCATGAGCCTGTTGAGAGACTCACATTCGAAGTCCTCGCTGTCTTGAATGCTCTTTCTCCAGCTATCTACGTGGCTTCCTCACTTCCTTTGGGCTTCTTTCTTCACATTACGCCTTCTCTTTGAGGTCTTCCCCCCACCCCCTATTCCCTATCCAGCATTAGTTAATTCTGCTTTGGTTTTGTGATAACACTTGTTACGTAACACAAGATATTTTTTTCTTATTCATATATTTGTTGTTTCTCTCATTGTACTAGGATATAAGTGTCACGTGAGTGGAAATTTTCGTCTGTTTTATTCACTGCCGCATCCCTGAGTACATTGTCTGGCTAGCAGTATGTGCTCAGTAATTACTTGTTAGTGAAGAGGCATATTCCTCTTTCCAGTATAAACTTTAAAGTAAAATAAGGCAACTTAATAGATTTACTTTAAATCCTCAATTTTATCTCTACAACAGTCAAAGGATATTATAGGTAACAAGATAAATAAGACATGGCCTCGCCCTCAGAGGAGCTCAGAGGATGGTGAGGTGAAGCCTGAAAGTTTGAAATGACAGTGGAAAGAAAAAATTCTGAAAGATGGAGCAAAGGTAAAGGCAGAGAGTACAGACCAATATTTGTAAATAAATGTATGTAAGCATTGGGAAAGGAAGGGGAAAGCTGATATACCTATAGGTAATAAATCTCTGGTCCTATAACTTCCATAACTATTTTTAGCTGCCTTGCTCATCTATATATTATTTCTTATACTATAGAGTCTCAGCAGAATAACTAATGCTCTAAAACTCAGAAAATTGTCTATCATCTGGCATAAGTTAGTTGAATTTCCTAATCTCTTTCAATAAACAGGTAAGAACAAAACTCAATTTGTAGCTAAATACTCTTGAATTTATCCAGAACAATATTGTTTAAGAACAGTAGTATCTCTCAAAATTTTAAGAAGAAAGTATGTGCCAAATGCTATGGATTCCCTCTATATTTTCTCTGTAGTCCTCATAACAATCCCAGGAGACAGATTTGGCAGAGAAGGTCGTCTCTTTTGTCCACAAGACATTCAAGCTCGCCTTCAATACTGTGAAATGGTTGCTGGGGAAAAGCTGTCTAGCCAGGAAATGCACTACCCTGAATCCATAACATTTTAGTGAAGCCAAATGGGCATAGAATTAAATGTAAAATCTAAAAACTAGAAAACTTCTAGAAGAAAACAGGAACAAATTCTTAGTTATCTTAGATTAAGAACAGATTTTCTAGATATGAACAAAAACATAGTCCATTAAAGCAAAAATTAAGTTGGACTTCATCACATTTAAAACTTCTGGTCTTTGAAATTCAGACATTGACTGAAGACGATACTTATAAAACATTTATGGAAAGTTGGGGGTGTTGTACTCAAGATATGTAAAGAACTCTCAAAATTCAATAATGAGAAAACAGACAACCTGTTTAAGGAATAGGCAAAAGCTTTGAGCAGACACTTCACCAAGGGAGATGTGCAGGTGGTATATAAGCACATATAAGATGCTCAGTATCATTAATCATTAGGAAAATGGAAATTCATAACATAATGAAACACCACTACACTCCTAGCAAGTTGGCTAAAATTAAAATTCTGATCATACCAAATGTTGGCGAGGAGGAAGGACAGCTAGAATTCTCAAAAGCTGTTAGTGGGAATGTAAAATGGTACAACTTTAGAAAAGAGTTTAGCTAATTCTTAAAAAGTTAAACATATATCTATCATATGATCCATCTACCTCAGTCTTAGGGGTTTACCCAAGAAGAAAAAAACATATAGGCATATAAAGACTTATATACAAATATTCATATTAGCATTATTCATAACAGCTCCAAACTGGAACGACCCAAAGATCTAACAAGAAGTGAGTGAATAAACTGTTGTACATCTACACGGTAGAGTACTAGTCAGCATTCAAAAGAAATGAGCTATTAACACACACACACGATAAGAAATTTCAAAATAATTGTGTGGAATGTAAAAAGACAGATAACAGGGTACATACTACAATTCCATTTATCTACAAATTAAAAAAAAAAAAAACTAATATAGAAAACAGACCTGTGATTGCCTGGGATAGGGTGGAAGGGAGGGCCAGAGAGAAGGATTACAAAGAGACACGAAAAAATGTTTGAAGACAATAGATGCATAAGTTCACTATTTTGATTGGAATTATTTCATGGATACACACACACACACGTATATATATACTTATATTAAGTATTTTGGAGATGTGTAGTTTATTGCATATCAGTATGTCTTAGTTTACCAATGTACAGATATAAAACTAAAATAATTATCATTTAATTTATGATTCAAAATTTATTACAGATTCATCAAATTCTCTGCTTCTCGTCGTTCACTCTAGATGAATGTTGTTGGATGCCAAAGTGTTCTCTAGCCCTCACATCCGAATGAGAACTAGAGAGCACTTTGGCATCTAACGAGTGTCCCTCCACTTATTAGTGCTAAAAATTTATTTTTACTATGTAAATATAAATGTTATGTGCTAAATGCTTAGTTGTCGATATGTTTTTTTCAACATTTACATCTAAAGCATTATTGCCCCGTAAAGATTAATCAGTCACTGGTCATCAGTAATTATGTAATTATGTAAACATTATGAAATTCATGTTTACGAAATTATAAATGGATAAGATGCTCATGCCTAAGAAAACTTCAAATTGTACCCGAGAGTACAGAATGAAAATGAAAGTCCTGGTCACTTTGCACTTTTAAATGCTTCTTTAAAATTAACAGTGCGACTGAGGGTGACAAAGATTTTGAACAGCCACTTCCAGCTCTTACCAACAATCACATTCACTTATTTTCTTTTATGAGCAAGAAAGTACTTGGACAGAAATTAGGCAGTCATTCCTAGTCCTGGAAAAAAACAGCTGATGCTTTGATGAAGCCACCTCAATATTCTCAGGAAATCAGTGTCTTGTCACTCTGTAGCTATTATCATAAAAATCTGGACTACTTTAAGTCACCTTGCCTTCCAGGTAGCAAATGATTTTTTAAAAAAATAAATTATGTTCCTTAAGGGATTTATTTGTCCAATTGCTTTATTAGAAGAATATTTTTTTTCTTCTAGAGAAGAAAAGAAGGAAGGAAGGAAGGAAGGAAGGAGGGAGGGAGGGAAGGAAGGAAGGAAGGAAGGAAATTACAGCTGCCTACAGGTTAAAGGCTAAATCCAGGGAAAGAAGGAAGGAAACAAACAAGGAAACAAAAAAAGAAAGGAAAAAGGAAAGAAAGAAAAGGCTGGCTAGCTTCATGTACTAGAGCTGTCCCACCTTATTTACTTTTAATCATTGCCTTTATCCCAGCCATGTTTGGTAATGGGATGATGTTGACTAGGAATTCTTTATTTCTGGGGCCAGTGACCACAATGAGAGGCTGAGAAGTGGTATCAAGGAGTAAAAAGTTTCTGACCTTAGTTGTCCTGCATAAGGAGTGTCTAGCTCTGTCCCACACCTTCAGCAACTACATGATTATGATGGACTCTCAGCTTCAGGTGCACCTGGCATAGGTATACCGGGTATCTCTTTATCTCTGGGCTAGGCAGGCTATGGAAATGAATATACAAATAAAGAAAGGATAGATTTACAAAAAAAAAAAATTCTGGGTTTTTCTCTTACATCCAAAGGACTATTATCTTAAGGTAGAAGGAGGCGTATTTTCCAATATTCTCAGAAAATAATTCAACAACCTCTAATAGATTAGGAAAATAACAATATTTATTGAATTCTCATTATATACTCAGTAACTGGAAAAAAACAAAACAAAACAGGGTCAAGACAAGAATTATCGCATAGCATATCTGCCTCTGCCCTCACTATGTCTTGTGGGATCTCTATTCTACCTCTTTTAAACATGACTTCCTAGTATTTCTGAGAGTTCTCTGGTGTATCTCACACGTGTTCACCAATATAATCCTCTCAGGTACCAGGAAGCACCTGAGAGTTTCTTTGTTTTTGCTCAGTCTCCCTTCGATCTATGACTGTTATTAGAGCTGCTGAGACTCATAAAACACAGCTAAATCACTTCTATTCTTCCAATAGCACCAGGGATGTCGCATACAGAGGTAAATTTATTTTAAATTTCTTCTTTATGAAAAGTTGATGTATGTGTATAAGTCAACCTATATCTATAGTTTTGAATACCTTTGGAACACAAATCAGGAACCGAAACTCCAGAGGTTATTACTTAAGCATGTAAAATCATGTTATCAAACTCTACACAAGAGTAGATATCAAAAATATTTTTCCATTGAATAAATGAGGAGAGCCCAATACTACCAAATTTGGTCACCATCTTGGAAGTTTTTTGTCTGTTTATTTTTTGTGGTTGTTATGTTTCACATTTGCATTTTTTTTTAGTACAATCCTCTCCCCATAGGCTTCTGATATAAGAACTGCTCCTAAGTTAAAAAACACCAGACTGGCTGGTCCTATGTGATACTCAAATGCTCTCTCAGCCTCTGTTCCTGCTTTTTTGTATTCAGAGTCTTTTGTGTATCTCTACACGTTCTTTGAGAGTTATTTTCTAGAAGAACTCCTCTTCTTTTAAGCAATTAGATGTATGTTAAGCCTATTTTATAGTGTTGGCAAACATGTCCCTACATCAAAGAGGAACACCCCTACTTTGTCATCCTATTCCTATAGAAAAAATAAAAATGGAACTTCTCTTTATTCAGAATCTAAGTGACCAGGAGTTTAAACAAGCAGAATGTTTGTAGAAAAAAAGGAAATGTTGAGATTAAAGTAACTTCAAGGGAATATCAAATTATATTTCATAAAGCTTTATCCCTGAGATTCGTGTTTGGAAATTGGACTGATTCCCTAGTCAGATGGCAGCATTCATGGAGATTTGTGTGAGGAAACTTAAAACCATAGATTAAATGTGGTAACTTCTTCAGTATCAGTTTCACCAATCTATTTTTGTGGATGAAGGCAAATATTTTTTTATATAAATATAATCATGGGTATACTATGGGGAGGAATGCATAATTTGTTTGGGTTTCTAACAGAAGTCTGTGAAGAAAGTTTGCATTCATGGACAGCTATTAGTGTAAGCCCCTAGAAACTCTCTGGAAAACTTAGATCAGAATGAAAAAGTGATGTTTGGGACTGTCAATATATATAAAATCATCTTAGCTAAATATGAATCTTCTGTACTTTAATTTTGAAACATTAATCCCTAGAATTTGAGACAGTAAGAGCAGGAGAAGAGACATCATCAATTTTAAAGAATAAAAAAACCACAAAAAGCAATGCCATAAAAATGTAGTTTGGACATCTAGTGAAACTTGAATTTAACTGCATTTTGATTACTTGGTATATATTGCAGCCATGTGTGTTTTAAACTGAATTACTGAAATTTTAATTGATACGGAAAACAAGACAGCAAAAATTAATTTAAAAACATATTTATAATTATGATAATACATCTATTGCTTATATAGCAGCTGAAATACATTTTTATATGTAAAATTTAAATTTTTCCTTTTATGGATATAGAATTTTGATTTGCCATTTTAATTCTTTAATTCCCTGTGTCAGAGGGTTCCTATATCTTCAACCACTATATTTAATCAAGAGTAGATTTACTTTTTAAGTAGAAAATGGGTTATCAGGTAGGAACTAGCCAATATGCCGACTATTTTGCTTTCCTTAGCTTTAACTTGTATTCTGAGAGATGGTAATAATTTTCCATTCATTTGTCATGAACAACTGAGGTGTTGACTGGTTCAGGTTTGAGTTACAAATAAATCCACACGGATGCTGCTATTTTCTCCATTGACTCTTTTTGGAAACTTCTAATTATGTTTTCAGGTGGTTAAATGGCCAAATCTAATTGCGTTCACGACAAACTGAGTTTTATCTAAACAACTGGGGTAAAGGAGAAAATGAGTCCTATCCATTAGGAAATTGTCAACGTTTTCCTGAAACAACTGTTAACGAGCTCCTAGACAAATGGTGACCTATGCAGACTCAATAAAAGCAGATTCTGCACAATGAAGCAGTGCCCTGAGCTGATGGACAATTCTTTCTCATCGTTAGAGACAGAGCACTACAGCTACAGTTAAGCATGAGGCCTTTCAGCACACAGTTTCCAAACCATTATACTTTCTAAAATAATTGGCATTAATATGTTCCTATATATCACATACACAATAAATGCATTTTTAGAAGGGTTGCAATCAAATTCAACTCAGAATCCCTTGGTCAGGAAAATCCAGGACTCACAAAACTGCAAGGTAGGAATTAAGAACGTGGTTTTAGGATCAGAAAGCCTGGAATTGAGTCCTGGCCCTTCTTTCTAGCTTGGGGTCTTTGACTATGTCACCAAGCAATTGCTTATTTAAAGAATAGGAACAGTCATCATCAGCTCTCTGTTTCCTGGGAAGAAGAAATGCAATAATGTGTGTGCAAGAGGCTGAGAAGGCTTGGCTCTCAGTACACACTCAATTAATGGTGGGCTCTCATGAGTTTCCAAGGCACTGAGAGCTAGCTGACATTTCTAAAAGGGCTTGTCTCAAGTCTTTGGGCAATTAGCAGCTTGTGCTCTACAAACTCTGATCATTTAACCAGCTTAACTTCACTTAGCAAGGTTATCTAACTTTTGTAAAAGCCAACATCTAGTGAGTACTTACTGTATGCTAGGCTCTATTCGAATGTTTCAAGTGAACTCATTTAAGATTCATATAAGCCATAAAAGATAAAAATGAATACATTATTTTACAGAAAAAAATATCAGAGGTATAGGATTGTTATGTGTTTAAAATTAGCGGGAGAGCTAAGAGCTTCAAAAGATAGGATTGGAGTACAGATAATCTAAGACATGAACTCATGTTCTATTGCCTCTGCTACGGAGATGTAATGTCCTTAAGAGAAAGATAATTATGAACATTTGTTTGATACCCTCTCAGCATTCGCCATGGTTCCTTGGGATAGCATGCATGTTGGTCTTCAAGAATCTCTCCATTTACGTGAGGAGACTGAATATGCAAAGTCAGTAAAACACGATAGCATTTGTAAAGCCCCCACTCCGTTTCTGGCATTACGTTTGGCGCATTATCGACCCTATTTTACCCTCAAACTGTCTTCATACCACAGGTGTACTTACCCACATGTAACAGTCAGAGTCCAGTTGTAAACACAGTCCCCACTCTACTGAGTTTGGGCAAAAATGGAATTCACTGAAGGATGTTAAGTCGCTCTGAGAACTTCTGAGAGAGCTGGAACATCATTTTTGGGTGACACTTGGTCAGGTCCAATGCCTGATCACACCGCCAAGACTGCTGCTGGGGGCAGCACTATAGCTTTCGCAGCTAATGCGTGACGTCTCAATCCCTGACACTCCTCTCCTTGGAACCTAGGTGACTGTACCACCACCCTCTTCAGAAGATGGATCATTAGTAGCACTTGTTTCTCCACTTTCAAATCAGATGTGATAGTGCATCTAATCGGTGGAGGGTTAGATCAGATGTCTGAGCCCTAGCTGCAAGGGAGAATAGAAAAGTAAGCTGCAGTTTAAATTTCGAGGGGAAGATTTATAAGGGGAAATTCTCCAATTATAGGAAGAGTATTTCACAAAGTACTAGGGGAAAGAAAAACTTGGGAAATATCCACTACACCTCTGTTTTACAGATGAGGAGACTGAGACTCGAAAGTTAGATCATTTATCCCACGTCCCACAAGTAGTAAGCGGCAGCCTAAGCATAGAGGGACAGATTTGCCTTTCTACGGATATCATTCCATCACTCCAGTCTTCCTCTCTCATGAAGAACAGGAGAGTGTATCTGAGAGGTTCAAACAGTCAGCAGGATGGGAGTTCAGAGAAGGAAGTCTCTCTGGCTGGGGTGATCCCCAAAATTCTCTGGGAAGAAACATCCTTTAGAATCCTAATTACAAGACTGTAAGAAACCAATCTTAGGAGTGATTTCGTTTGCATCTTTTTTTAATAGAATAGGAAAGTGAAGCTCAGAGAAGAAAAAAATGGTTTTATCCACAGTCATAACCTCTCAGTGAAAGGAGCTTTAAAACCCAAGCCTGTGGCAGTAAGTCCAGTACTCTGCAGAGAACTGCTGACCTCAGCTAGGTGAGTTTACCTCCTAAAGCAAATCTCCAGCAGGATCGTTGAATAGATTTTCCTTGAATTGATAAGTAGAGTGAGAGAGGAAAAGTCACATGCTGCAGTAAAAACAGAAAATAAAAGCCTTTATTTTGTATGTGGCTCCTTACCTAACAGAATACTCCTTACCCAGCTGTGCCCAAGGAGGTAAAATGCCCTTGCTTACAATGGAGAGCTTTTCTCGTCTCTGTACACTTGGGAAAGAAAAGGTCACCTGCCTTCTACCTAATGGGGCACTGATGTCCTTAAGTGCTCACAAGGCCTGTCCCAGAAAATGTCAAATTATACCCTTATAACTCCTAGTTGGCAGTTGGTCGAATGGCTCTATTGTCCAGTTGTTATGTCCACTCAATTTTCACCTCACATTTGAACCCACAGTCAACAAAACTTGGGAACAAAATAACAAAAAAGGTCGACATCTCAGCTTTCTAGACAGGGTGTCTACGTAGGTACATTTTCTCTGACTGTAGGCCTGATACAGTTTCTAAGAAGAGCTTTGTATTTTAGAAAAAGAAAAAAAGCTTTGAGCATTAGATAGTCCTGTGGTTGAGTCACAGGTCTACCCCACTGGTGTGTGACCTTGAACAAAAGACTTAATCTTTCTAAGACTCAGTTTGT
>NW_006441953.1:21519139-21608385 GCF_000325575.1 Pteropus alecto | reverse complement strand
ACAACATTAGAATAAAAATGTATTTGTGGGGATCAGAAATAATGTAGGAACTTGACATTAACTAGGGACTTGTTATACCTGAGGGATTATTAGTTTTACCTTTTATTTCACTTATTCTTTTAACCAAAGCTGGTCTCATCTGAGAAGCTCTAATAGGCTTTCTGTATTTGATATTTGTATGATATTAAGTTCTATGTACAAAAATGCATCAGTAATATTAACCCATGTAATTTCAAAAACTTTGTTAAGATATGATTTTTCTACCTCGTCTTTACAGCTGTGGGCACCGAATGTCCCCTCACCTCGACTAAGCTTTAGAAAAGTTTCTATTTCACTGTAAGCTCTTGACCTCCATTTTCTTAGAGCATTTACTTTGAAAACTTGAAGTCATGAATTCTTTCTCTGATCCTTTGAGAGTAAATCTTCTAAAACTCAGAAATGTCTTTCTCAAGGACCTCATCTGAAATGTAATCATTGCCAAAGACAGGGCCCTATTTCAAGTCTGTGGGAGAGTAGGTGTCCACCACCTTGGATTAGCAACAATTCGCAAACACAGATGACCTAACACTGACCAGTACAGCCTCTCTTCTCTGTTGCAATAGTCTTGACTCCTCTTGAAAGTCTTGAATAACGCTTTCCTTGACTGTTTGACTTGCCCAGTGCAATTTTCTTTTGCATTGGCCCAAAGTCAACGAGACAATTAAACAAGGTGAAGCTGGGATTTGTGTCAGATCATTTATGCTCCTTTCCTATGGACTTGAATGGGATTTAAGACCAAGAGGGCAGCTTGAATTCCTATCCTAACAAGGTTATTGTCCTGCAAAGGTGATCTAACTCACATAGCCTTGAATTGCTCTTCTAAAAAGTGAGGAAGTTAGACTTGATTCCTGGTCTCACTGTTGTATCTGGCAGATCCCCCACGAGCCTCCGAGAGGCAAGAGGATTGGGAGGAGCCTGAGTGGGGGCTCTGAGGTCATTTACATTCAAGTAAATAAAATAAATTGGGGCCCTGTTCTGACCTCAGGTACTGCCATGGCCAGAAAAAAATAAATAAATAAAATCATTGCATTTTGACATTTTTTATGGACTTTTTCTACTTCCAACATTTTAAGTTTCTTTCTAAACCTCACGCTTTGTCCTACAATATCAAAACTAATCCAGTACTTCTCTCCTTCTAGCATTTGCTTTCACCGTTTTGCTATTTCATCTATTAATCTAATAATGTGGCTGAGAGACAGGCATCTGCTGAGTTGATACCCTTGTGATAATATATATTTACATTTTGACAGGCTCTACTTTGGAGATAATTTCCAAATCCATACAAAAAAATTACTTCAGTGGTAGGAATTTCAGAGCCCTAGGCCAGTGTGGCCGATGCAATGGGCTTATTTAGTCAAGTTATTGAGTGTGTACTGTCTGCAGACACTGTTTCAGAGTAGATAGAGTAAAAACAAAGTGGTCCTTGACCTCACGGTCAACGTAGCGCAAAATATTTGCTATTCCTCAGCACTCTTAGAATTCTAAATTTTAAAAAGTAGAATAACTGGTTGGGTTTTTTGGAGTTCCAGTTCAATAAGGATGATTTAAGCATAAACTATGTGTACGACGTCCTATCAGAATATTCCTTATGGGAAACAGGTAATTATTGATTATGAGGTTTCCAAGAGCAGGGAAGCTTATGTTCATCTTTATATTTCTTCTCTCTGATCCTCCACCTTGCATATGCTTTGTACACATTAGGGGTTAAAACACGGCTAAAAACTACTTCCTGCATTAAAATTATAGCACATCTAAAAAGAAAACTTCAAGCCAAGTTTTCAATCATTTCTCTGCATTTCCCAAGCTATTACATTTTTCCAAATTAAATTCAATATTCAACTGTTAACCTCAGCCTGAACAAGATCTATCTATTAGCATGCCCCAGGCAAGTGTATCAAAACATCTTTTCACTATTAAAGCCTCAACCTACTTCAGCCTCAAATCTCTGCGGACTTTCTTAGCATAAGAAACTATTATTTTCATCTTCATTATAACATATTTTAATTATCTGCCTTAGAAATAAGGTCCTACCTCTTAATGAAAGCAGTTAGTCTGGGGGCTTCAAAGGGCACAATGCAGTTTCAAGGCTTAATTGTGATTATATACGCATTTATTACTTAGAAAATATGCTTGAAAGTAAATGCAAGTTCTTTCACCTGTTTCTCTAGTTGAAAAACATAAATATTAATAGGGCTGAAGAATTTATTGTGGCTGTTTTACTTCTGGTCCAGAGCTGTGTTTTCCAGATTGAAGGATGGTGTACTTCCAGGTGTCACTTGTTATCACATGATTGATGTCACTTCCATTGTTGCCGCTGAAGTTCATATGAGGGCAGTGGATTCATGGGTCTAGGATTATTGCAGGGTATAAAAACCATGTACCTTTAATAGTTTGTCAAGTACTATGAGTTTAATTTTTATCATTTGCAGTCTTATTTTTCAGGGTTGGTAAAAATATTACATAAAATAATACAAATAATAATGTTCTGAGCCTCATTCCTGGCATGTGATCAGGATTCAAAAAGTATAAGCTATTTATGCCACTTTACTTACTTTGTCTTCCAAAAATAGAGCAATCTAAAATTTGACCTCAGGTCATCAACTGCTTCCTAACTTCTCATTCTCATCAGATAAACTTATTTCCTGTGTCGTTGAGAAGAGGAATTATCAGAGGAGGACCCTCTCTGGTATTCCCTTTCTAACACCAAAAAGCTAGATTTTCCATCATATTTCCTTCTTCTTGTCTATCTTGGAGGAAATGGATGCCAGTTCCTTTTAAAGACCCATTTCTCAGGCCAACGAATACTCATTCCATTTGACCTTCCACCAGTGCCGTGCTCCATTATTTACTCTGTCATTTTCATGAAGCTTCTTTCTGCTCATTCTGGTTCATCTCCCTCAATCTTGGATGTAGTTTTAGCTATATTCAAACCACAAATTATCCTTTCCTTAAATCTATTCTAAGGAAATAATAGAGATGTGTCCAAAGTTTTTTGCTAAAGGATTGCCATTGTGGAAATACAGTAGTAAGCATTGGAAAATGCCCCCAAATGACCAAGAATCTTTTGAAAAAATAACAAAAGATATGAAAAAATTTTAGTCATGAGTAAATATCTCATATTTGTTTTAAAAAACATAAATAGGAGTGTATGGGTGTGTGTGCATGTGGGTGTATAGATTGGAAAAAAAGATTAGACTATTATTTCTGGCTTCTGAAATTAAGAGTACCTTCAGTTTTCTTTGAATATCTCAGAATTTTCTAAATTTCTTTAACAAACATGTTACTTTTATAATAGGTGATAAAACAATGGTCTTTGTAAATGCTTCTTTCATCTTTATTTCCTCTTTCAAATGACATCTCACTGATTTCTATTACTTATTCATCTCTTTAAAATACAGTCTATATTGGCTACCTCCACTTCTTTCTTGTTATTTACTCTCCAACCTAATGCCAGTTTTTAGAGCCCCCATTATGAGTCATGCAAAGTACAGAGCAGGTCGCTGAGGATATAATGATAGTGGTGGCTGAGAATAATGCTTAGCTATATATATATATATATATGTGTGTGTGTGTGTGTGTGTATATATATATATATGCAATTTTCCATCAAGGGCTTATAACAGGCTGTTAAGAAACAAAATACTCTTTCCATTGCATCTAATTACTCAGCTATCAAGTACACAAAATACCCTGAAATGTTTATGATGATGTCATTTTTTTAATAAGTGCCTAAAAACACAATTAACAAAACTCTCATAAATCTGACTTCTTCATCCTTCCAAAATCCATAAACAGACACTTATGCTGCTATAGCAATGCCAGATTAATCACATGACTCAGACTTCCGGTTCTTGAGTTTACGGCTAGACTCTCAATAATACTTTTTCATTTATGTTGCTTATAAATACGAAAAAAGATTGATTCGCAATAATAAAATAATATAAATATATGTATGTTTAAAGTTCTACTTTAAAAATATTAAAACATATTTTATGATGAAAAAGTAATACATAGATTTATTTAGTGAAAACTTGTAAAATCAGTGAAAAGCTAGTAAAACAAAAACTACATATATATGTTGAAGAGAAACTGAATGGGAAAGAAATGGAGGTAGATGGACTTTAAGTAGATGGATAACTAAGAAATGTATTTTAAGTAGATGAAACGACTAAGAGGAAAAAAAATAAATGAGGTGTCATTTGGAAGAGAACATAGGACAAAACAAAAATATCTATATCATATGAATACAAATTAATCATAACCCCTATTTTTACAAATACATTCAAATGACAATTTTGTTTTGACTTTGTTGTTTAGGTTCAATAAAGAGAGAGATAAAAAGCTAATGCTGGTAAGTTGTAATGGCTTTTTCTCTTCCAAGTGCTCCCCATACCCATCCCACTATGAATATTTATAAGCAATTCAGATTGTCTGACTATCTATCTATCAATCAATCATCTACCTATCTACTTATCTACCTACCTACCTAACTACCTACCTACCTATATCTATCTGTAGTATCTTTATGTAGTGAATACAACACTGACCATAACATATTATACAGTACATCCTAATCTCTTGATCACAAGGCTATATTTAAAGCCTTATACTGGAAGAGAAGGATCTGCTTTAAGTTTAGACTCCAGGCAGAAAGTGGCTTCTAACACTGAGAGGCAACCTCCTTGCTAATTTTAGTATATACTAGCTTTCCAACACCGAGGATATAAATTGAAATAATGTGAAATTTGTGACAATTACAGTATATTCTTATATAGTAGAAGCACCTGGCATTGGCCCTTAATTTTCCTTGGGGGTCAGGAATATATTCCTGAAGAAAGTGACATAAGATATCTAAGCCATAGAGTTAGCCAATCTAAGAGGGGATCAGGATAGGTTGACAAGTTCTGTCCTCAATTAATATCATTTGATTAAATATACACTTGGAAACAAGAAAGCTAAGAATCAGCCATTCTCTAGACATTAAAGTTGAAGCTTCTCTGATTAAGACTGATGACCAGTGACATTTTAGTTCCTAATCACATGTTACCTCATCTACTTGATCATCACCATGTTCCTCATATAGGGGGGAACATTACCTAAACTTTACTCTGACTCTCAAGACCTCTGAATTCTCATTTATCTGTCCATCTGCATATCTATCCATACACTAACCTATCCATCCATCCATCCATCCATCCATCCATCCATCCATCCATCCATCCATCCAAACTAACCATATATAACTTATAAATTACAAAGTATCATGGCTGATGTTGTAGTAAAACAATCTGTAAAACTTCTCTATTCAGCAAATTTTCAATGAATAGGTAAGCCTACGTCAGTTATGTATTGTAGGTCAATGTGGAATGCAGAAGTTCAGAGTCTCTAAGTATGTGAAGAGGCATGTGGCCTGTCTCCTTTATGACAACTAGGCAGCTTTTCTTCTGTCTTCACTGAATTCATTACATGCCATTACTACGGACACCATAATTCTTTCCATTGGGCCTTTAACAATCACTGTGGGGACATTATTCATCAGATAGTACCATCTTGAAACTTAATAAAACAAATATAGCAGAGATTCATGTCTAACATTGATACAATAGTGCCCTTGGGTCAAACATTTGCTTTACTAAATGCCAAACAGTCTCCAGTTTCTAGCAATAAAACATGATTTCATTTGCTTTCAGCACTGTTGGAATCCCTCTACTGCAGCCCTTACTCAGGGAGATGTAATTTTGTCTGTATCTCCACTGATGCTGGATGCTCTAAGTGGACATTTAGACCAATTAGAGAGAAGAATGTCTGGAAGAAATAGTCATGAGAAAGAAGGATGTTGGCCTTTCAATGAGAGAACCAGCCAAGGACATTTGGAATTTTAGATGCAGGTCACCTATGTACACGCTGAACTATCTTGAGAAATACTATAGAAGATGTGAACAGGGGAAATATTTCAGCAGAAGCAATCTGGATGATGGAAGGGATCATATCATTTCCTTGCTCAAAGCCACTGAGTGGTTTCTCATTAAAATTAGAATGGGTCTCTTCAGATGCAATGGCAGCTGCATCTGAAGATGCAACTCTTTACCTTCACATTTGAAGTTCTGCAGGATCAAGTCCTTGCTGTCTTTTCAACTTCATCTCCTCCACATCCTTGTTCACTATACTCCAATAGCAGGAGCCATCTTTCTGGTCCCTGAACCTTCTCAAACATTCCTCTTGCCTTTGCACTTGCTATTCCTTCTGCCTGAGAGGCTCTTCCCACTCAATCTTTGCAGAACAGATTCTCTTTTATTATCCAGATCTCATCCCTAAGGTCATCCCTTTAGATATGTCTCTGGCACCCAGTGTAGAAGATCCCTCTTTCTTCTTAATTCTCTTTTTCCAGACTCTTACTCTCTATTTCCATTGCTATATTTGTCTTTCCTTATAGTTCATTTGCAATTTAGATTGTTTTACAATTATTGTAAATTGTACAGTATTTATTCGCTATTGTAAATCTGCTTACTAATGTTTTTGCCCATTGTTCATTTTCTGTTTCTTAAGAGGCAGTAGAAAGCAGTGGATAAGAATAGACTCTGGAGTCAGCTTTAGTTTGAATTCCATCTCTATCATTTCTTGTTTTGGTGACCATGGGTGAGATACTTAATTTCTCTGTGCTTCAATTTCTTCATTAATAAAATTGGGATAAAAATAATACCTACCTCATAGAGTTATTATAAAAATTAAATGAATCAATTGAAATAAATCACTTAAACAGAGCCTGGTACAGAGCAGCTCTTAATACATTAGTAGAAGTAGTAGTAGTAGTAGTAGTAGTAGTAGTAGTAGTCTCTTCCATTAGAAGTATGAGAGTAGGAATTTAGTTCTCGAGTTCAATGTTAAATCTCTAGTATCTAGCATTTCATTTGGCAATTGTGAATACTCAATACTGGTTGAATAAATGTTTTATAGAAGAGTGCCTAGGGGAAGATAAAAAATTTTCAGGGGACTGGATCTAAAAAATCAATTTAAGCTAGTGATGAAAAGAAAGTCATTATTACATAATGATGGGGGAGAGGCTGGAAGTGTTGTTAGCAAAATTAGCTGTAACCTGATATTAACAAGGCCAAGGTGAGAGGTTTGACACCTTTGTATGTTCCACTTAGATCTGCTCTCTGCTGTGACCATTTACTTGGCATTTCTCCTGCCAGTCAGTGGTCTTATGCATCAATATTCAGCACCAGGAAGAAAGAGGATGAAGAAATAAACATCTACCAATTATGGCTAAGGAAATTTCATTTGGAAATGCATTCCTAATAAACAGTCGGATGATTCTTGGTGTTGGCAACATGACAAGAGGTTTCAGTGCCAGATCTTCACTGAGCTCAAACAACCTAACACACGTGGCCCCGCCCCGATAATGTTTTCAGTGCTTAACATCTGCCTCCTGAGTATAATGTTAGAATTTGAGAAATTGGGGATGTTTCCTCTTCTCCTTTCCTGAAATATTTTTAGCTGCCACCAGGTGGTACTAGGTAAGTGCATCAAAATATGAAAATATAATTTTGCTGTACACAAAATTGCCAAGAGCTGAAAAAAATATGTTCTCTTTTAGTATAACTTCTAGAAACATAAATATTCTGTAAGACAATACACATTACTCTTGGTTTGAACTTTCAAAACAAAGTTGGGTCGTCTCTAAAATTTAAATTGTGCTTAGATTTGGCGGGGTGGAATTTCATCTTCCTGACTTAGACTTCAGTTTTAGGGAGGTCTTTGTTCTTCTCAATAAGTCATATGGATTTCGGGGCTGGACCCAGAGAAAGTCTGTACATTTTCTCTTAGACATTTACCTGGCACTTTGCCAAGAACATTTCTTCTACTTTTCCTTCCTGATTTACAGCTACATGCCTTTGCCTGCCTCAGTTTACTCATCTGTAAAATAGAGATAGAAAGACATGCCTTGCAAGGCTCTACAAATATGACAGCAAAGCACGTCAAATTTCTGAGTAAAAGGCAGCTAATCCTTATCATTATCACCTTATAGACCTTTTCAACTAATCTTTAGGAGCAAAATACTTCCAGTTCATTTTCTTTATTTGAGAGGAGTTTAACCCCCTTTTTACTCATTTCCAAGAATAGCAAGTGGGTGTACACAGCCAGTTGCAATGCCAACGGACAGCTAAGAGAAGCATCATCAAATAGAATAATGTCCACCAGTCAAACACAAGCTCCCTGTCACTTTTCTCCATCGCTGTGTTCATTTATGACCATTTTGCTACACTACTACTTCTTCAAAGCTGAGTACAGCTTTCAATACTGGCTTGAAACATCGACTTTCTCACTTGTCTAGATTATTAAGAGATGCCTTCTTTCCTTTATTTCAAGCATAAATACCCTAACTTATTTCCAGGTGAATAATTCATCCACGTCTACGTGCCTTCCTGCTCATATGTCCACGTTTTCAAGTAGAGACCCTCGACACCCTTTAAAAAATATATATATCCCTCTTTCATTTCTCTCTGCTATTCTCTTACTCTTTTAAGAATTTTCTGCTCCAAACTTCTATGATCTGAAAGATTATAGCCAAATTTTCATAAAGAATTAATGATGTTATGAGAGAAGTATATACTTTTCTTAGCTCAAGTCCTTGCACTGAAACGCACCTAGCAACACCTACGAATATTTCCAGCAAAGGCTCTTGCTGTGGCCACAGAACTTATGCATGTATCAGAGGGTCTTTAAAGTCCTCTTATTCTAGGGAAGTATGTTTGGGGCCCAAAGTTGAGGTGAGGTAAGAGAGAATTAATGCTGATAAAATAAATTCTCCTGAATAGTGCACCATTTCATCAAGCATCTCTAGGTGAAGTTGGTTCAAATTCCTAATCTTGTTTAAAAATTTAAAAAATTTAAAAAAGCACTTGGATAATACTCAAGCTAGCACCACTTTATGCAGTTAAATAAAACATACAATCTTGCTTCCCACCTTTCTCAACTCATGTTTTTCAAGAGACCAAGTTAACAGGTTTTGGAAAAAGCAGCCATCAAACATCATATTTTATGGTATTATGGGCTTTTTATTTTTTTTTTTAGACTCCATATGTTTGGCTTAAGGCAACATGGATATTCTTTCATTTTATTTTATTTTTTTCTGGGTAATATAGCAATAAGTTATTTATTTTGTTAAACCTCTAAGGGATAGCTCAGCTGAAGCCAATAAAAGTCAAAGTTGTCATTCATATGGGTATGTGACCCATTTTGGACAATTCTCAAGACCATACTATGATATTTATTTTTTTTAAAGCAGCTATTGCACGCATACATTTAAGTTTCTCATTTCGAATTAAGCAAATATAAAATTCTAAGGAAGCTAACCATGTGTGACTGCAGACAGTAGAATCCAAATAGATGTTCTAATGGCTAAGATATTAAATATATAATCAGATGATTGGTATTTATTAAAGGTAAAGGAACATTCAAGAGACTATGGCATGTTGCAAAGGGTGTAACCTCTAAGGGTGAGACCTGCTCAATCCTTCTCACTGAGACAATTTCTACTTAATTTTTTGAAATTCGTTTTTAAGTACGCATGGTTATTCTGTGCTAGGCACAGAGGAAACTGGTGAGAAATTTAGTAGGGTTTTGATTATTCAAAAGGACAGGAGAGTCACTTGTCAGGAACATATTGCCCGGAGGTCAATAGCTCTCCCTGCAGATCGTGCAAGGTCTATGTCTGATATATTCTGACAGCATACCAGTCCCATTCTAATGGGCCTGACACAAAATGACAGCAAATAAAGAATAACTGCCTAGTGGATGGAAGGAGCACAGGCTCTGTACCCCAACAGAAACCTGACCACACTTCACTAGCCTTGATTTTGGGAAATGCACTCAATTTTCTGAACCTCAATGTTCTCATCTGTCAAATGGGTCTAACAGTACCAACAACAGTAATTGGCACCATGTGCTAGCTCATTAGGTTGCTGCGATCGTAATGGGAGAAAACCTTTAAAAATCAGGGAGCACCTGGCACATAGTTGGCAGCCAGGAAATAGTACTTCTCTAGATGGAGGAAAGGCGTGTCATAGTTAACACCTGTGTTGTTCACCACGCGTTTTGAGTGATGAGAAGATCGCTTCAAAGATCTCCCATTGCAACTGCCTATAAGTGCACCTTTATAAAAGGGGACAGTTTACATTGGATCAAAGAAAAAGTCAGCAGGGGAAAAGCAAACCTTCAAAGCAAACCCTCTTGACTCACCATATCCTGCTTTGACGCACTTAAAGTGCTGAATCTAAAACAGCAAGTAACCACAGACTAGGCAGTCCAAACAAGCACTTGAATCAAATGAGACACTGAATCAAAGTATGGTTTCTCCTTCTCTCTCCTTGATTGGCATAAAAAATATGTTAAAGGTAACAATAATATATTATATTTAACATCTCTTACGTTATTTTGTTTCTAAAAATATAACTATATTGTCCATAGAGAGTTGCTAAGAAACTCAGTTCTGTCCTCAGCAAATTAAACAAGCATTATAAAAATATTTTAAATTGATGATTTTTGAAATTAAGTTGATAAACCAAAGGTTCCTGACATATGGAACTCCCACCATATGTATTTTGGGACTTCTGTCTCTTTCGAGTGCCAAGCCCCCTGCCCACAATAGCATCTTGGACTTTTTCTTCATAGCATTAATCAACATGCTAACGGATTAATTACTAAGATAGTGGCTTGTTTAAGGTTTAACCCACTCACTAGAGAGCAATATCTCTAAAAACAGGAGTCATGCCTGTTCACTACTTCATCCCTAGAATCTAGAAAGGAGCCAGGCACGTAATAAACCCTCAAGAAGAGTTTGGAAAGGCAGAGCAGGCCACAGTAAGGAGCCAGCGTTAGACTTGGACAGACCTAGATTTGAGTCTGGATAAAACCCAACACTCTGCATACTTGGACAAAGTTAGGGAATTTAGTTCCCTGATTATTTCCTCTTTGATAAAATGAGAGGAATAATACTTATGTTGCAGAGCTATCGTGAACAGTAAAAGGATAACGATGTGCATCGAGCACACAGGATTGTACCTAATACACAGCAAGCGTTTCGTAAAGAATTGCTATCACCATTGCAATGACGACATAACAGATGCATGTAGAATTAATTAATTATTTAGTACGGTGATGAAGACCAGGCCCAGTACTGGTGGAGCCTTTCAAAGGCACCGTGCCCCACTCCACTCCACAGCTCCATCCACACGCCTTTTAGAAATCCATCTAGCTTCCTGGTCCCTTTTAAACTTCAACAGAAAACATGTTACAGCATCAAATAAAATGCCACTGAAATGCAATACTGCTAAGAGTCGATGTCTAACACTCCATCCCTGCTCTCAGTTAATATTTTGAAAGACAAAATCACGGTGCTGCTAGCAGCAGTTTACGTTCATCGGCAATGTAAAAATATTTCTCATAAAATAGCTTGCAAAGCCTACTTATGTTTTAAAAGCCCAATGATAGTTCTCCAAGAATAGTGTTTTCTTCAATAGACAGTGTCACCTGATGGATATATGGGAAAGCAAAACACACAAATATTTGCCATGTGAAATAAAAATACCACTTCTGAAATTCTATTAATTTAATTCTTCTATTCTCTTTGGTTATTATTTTTTTATCATTCAAGAGAAGAAAATTATGTTCATAGAAATCACACTTTTAGTAATTATTCAGGTTTATAAAATTGTTATTCAAATGTCAGAGGTCTAGTAAACCATTACATTCAGGGATTTCACTTTCCCCTGTATTTTACTTCTAAAATTTGCATATCTTTTCTCATTTTATGCATTTGGCTACACCAATAAGGATTCAAACATGTTTATCATCCAACCGTTGAGTGTCTGATTGCCTGAGTGTCCAGAATTTTGTAGTTTAAGTCCATTGCTATGGTTAAATACTGAAGGGAAAACAACAACAACAAAAAAAAACAAAACAACTAACGTGATCTTTGTGAGGAAAGACAATTCTTAAGAAATATGAGAACGGAGTGGCAAAGAAGATTTCAAAATTCCTGTGCCTATGTTAATACTTCTAAATACTAGTGTCGTTCATTCCCCAACAGCAGTTCACCCAGTAAGAAGGCACAAAGAGGAAGAAGGGCCATTGGCTTCTTCTTAGTACTTTTAATTGGGTAGCTTATTGTTTCTTTTTCTAAGAACTACCTACTAAACAATCTTGGGCCATGCGAGTCATGGACTTCATGCCCTATCTTTCAACTAACCGTGGAAAAAACATGAACGTTATCTCTCTCTAGCAACACAGGATAATGATTTTAAGTACATAGGAAAGCATTGCTCGACAAGAATGCAGTGAGCGTAACATTCCTCTTAACATTTAGAACTAAGTGCAGTTTCTCCTTGCTTCCCCCTTATTTGGGGAGCTGGGGGTTAGGCCGGCAACTCTTACATCCAGATGTAGGGCCAGGTGTGGAGATTCAACAATAAACCAGGAAAGATGAACAGTAACTGTATGAGAAAGGTTAGCAAACAGTTATCAACCAACATCCTAAACTCCACGGGCTTTAAAAGTAAACCTAGGAACACTGTACTTTATTTGCAATACCTAAAAAAAGGAAAAAGAAAAAGAAAAAGAAAAAGAAAACAAACTGCTAAAGAAACTCTAATAGCCAATAGAGATAAGAATCTATTTACATATTCTTCTACCTACCAAGTCTCATGCAAATTAAATGTGTAATTACATTTAGATGGCACAGCTGCTCTCATAGCTTTCCTCCCATTTATTTGTGAGTTTCAAAGGCTTCATAGGAAACCTTGAAAGAAAAGAGTAAATATTTTGAAAAGGAGTTACAATTTGTCAGCAGTAATCCTTCCTTGGATAGGTAAAAGAAAGGCAAATCCTGGTAGATCCGAGAATTGTGGCTTTCAAAACTAATAGCATTACCCTGAAATTCAATCTGCTAGAATCATTTTTCCAAGCAATCCCTCTATTTATTCAATTTCTTTGTCATTTATTACAGTAAGAAGAAAAGTGGTCCAAAAGAGAATTGTTTGCAGTTAGCACAGAGATATTCTGAACAAAGATAGATTTTGATAGCATGCACAAACTCGGGAGAACAAAGAACACGTTACTTATCCGCCATTCTGAGTCACCTTCTCGTCTGAGAGCTTTGTGTATTTGATAGCAGAGGAAGAAGAAATCATGTTTACTGCAGTGTTAAGATGTGCAATGGCGGAGGGCGGGGGTGATATTTTAAAGGAAGAAGAGACTGAAATCTTATGCTGCCACATATGGAGCCCAGAAAGAATTCACAAATGATCAATTGCATAGAGCTTAACAAAGGAAGATGGACATCCGTCTTCTGAAGCGTGTCTATGCTACAAGAAAACCATTTGCCGGGAGCCGCATTAGGCCCTTTTGTCTTATTGGTGCCATACAATCCGTTTCTGAGCGCTTCAGGGGAATATTCCCTAGTGCCGAAAGGTGGTGGTCACATGTGCAATGACAGAACGCTAGTCAGCTAGGAAATGAGAAGCACAGATCCACATTTACCATGGCCGGTGCACTTGGTAATGAAACACAGCTGTACCACGCTTGGAAGATGAATGATCCCTCACGATGACAGAGTTTTTTACAGATTGGTTTAGGCTCTTAAATGATGGATGGAACCAATTTAAGGGTGGCAGGGTTAGTCTCAAATGATATGGCTTACAATACTTAAAAGGAAGCAATGTTTTCATTTTTGATTTGTTAGTTCCATTTTGCCCTCCTCCTTGACTATTTGGATATGGGTACAGCAAAGAGTCTACAGCCTGGCACATAGTAGGCATATAATAAATCATACAAATTCTTATTTGTGTTACTATTATGATTATTTTTCTCACCAGAATGACATGATCTCAACACATGATTCATTTTTATGTTTTCGTATAGAGATTTTAATTCTTAACTCTCTAATTGTTATCATTTCACATTTTTAAATATTATTCTTAAAGACATGAATTGATTTTGAATACTTTCTCTAGATATAACTTATAAGCAGCTGACCAATTCACAAGGAAAATTTATGAAATTTCAAGAGAGGAATTTAACTGTAGAGTATTTCACCAGTAGGTAATGCCAGCATTTTCCTACAGGTAAATAGTTTCATAAAAATGTGATATTGCTTTAATCTTATGATGAAATCAGTTTGGGGACACATTATCAGTTTAGTCTCAACTTTTTTCTCTCCTAAAAAAACACATCATTGAATGTATAGATTAATTCTGTTTTAGAAGTATTCTAAGATAATAAATTGTGTGTTGCTTTTTATACTGAGGAAACTGATAGCAACTTGTACATAAAATAAGTATACAGAATCCTACATGCTTTCATGGTCTGTTAATGAGGACTTACAACTATAATATTAACACAGAGACTAATTATACTCATTTTATTAGTGACAACTCTTATCAATCTCTAGTTCACTCCTAGTCTGTTCAGGCTGCCATAACAAAACAACATACATTGGGTGCCATAAATGACAAACATTTCTTTCTCACAGCTCTGGAGCCTGGAGATCCAAAATCAAGGTGCCAGTATGGTTGGGTTCTTGGTGAAGACTCTCCTCCTGGCTTATAAATTGTCAACGTCTCATCGTATTCTCACGTTGCAAAGAGAGAAAAAGGGCGACCTCTCCTCCTGTTCTCATAAGGACACTAGTCCCATCGTGGGGGCTCCTCCCTCCAGACCTAATTCCTCCCTAAGTTCTGCCTTTCCTTACCATCACATTAGGGCTTCAACATATACATCTGGGGGTGGATATAGAAATTTCAGAGGGATTAAAAATAAAAAACAAAAAACATTCAATCCATAGCATTCTGGCACAATGCTGTGGATCAAATGTTTGTTTATCCCCGTGACCTTCCAAAATCCATGTCCTTCTCACATGCAAGATACATTCATTCCATCATAATAGTCCCCAAATCTCATTCCAGCATCAACTCTAAAGTCTCAAGTGTCATCTAAATATCATCTAAATCAGATATGGGTGATTCTCAGGTTCGACTAATCTTTGGCAATCTTAGCTGTGAGTCTGTGAAACCAAATTAGATATGTGCTTCCAAAATACAAGGACGCAACAGGCATATGATAGGGATTCCTATTCCAAAAGAGAGAAATAGGAAAGAAGAAACCAAGAGTGGTCCCAGGTAAGTCCACAACTTAGTAAGACAAATCTATGAAATTTTAAGGCTGGAGAACAACCCTCTTCGGCTTGACGCTCTACCTTGCAGACTCACTGGGGTGGCAATGTCACCACCCCCTCAGCTTAGAGTGATGCTGCCCACATTGTGGCTCTCGGCCCAGTGGGGATTGTAGCCCTATGGCTTCTGTCAGAGCTTGCCCGACCTGTTGACACCTAGGCCATGTTCCTTGTAATCTCCGAATTGCCTTCAGGGCCCTTCTTCTCTTTTCTTGAAAGATAGTGCACATTCTCAGCTTCCCTACATTAGGTCCCATTTCCTTCCCCTTCAGACTGGCAGTTTCCTGCTGGGGTGGCTGATTAGTTCTGTGTTCACACCAACATGAATCACACTTACTGAATAGTCTTCCACTCCCACTTAGTGTTGTCTTCCAAACACGTTTCCTTACTGTTTGTAATATGGACAGACTGAGAATTTTCCAAATCTTTCATTTCTGGTTCCTTTTTGCTTAACGATTCTGTTTTCAGTTCATTTCTCTCATCTTGAAGTTTACTATAAGCCATCATCGGGAGGAACCAAGCTGTTCCTTCAACACTTTGCTTAGACATCTCTCCAGCACAATATCCAATTTCATCATGCGCAATTCTACTTTCCATACCAAGTGGGACCCCTGCTTCTCCACAGGCTGTGGTCTCAGGCTGGTACCTTTCTTCTGGAATCGTGCATGGCTTTAGGGACATACAAGAAACTGGTATCTCTGCTGTCAGCTTCTGTTTTTCTTTTTTCTTTTTTTTAACAAAATATTATTGTGGTAAAGTACACATGACAAAATTTACCATTTTAACTATTTTTAAGTATACAATTCAGTGGCATTATATTCACACCGTTGTGTAACCACCATTACTATTTCTAGAAATCCAGAAATTTTTCATCATCTGAAATAACTCTAAACTCATTAAATAGCCACCTCCCCTTCTTCCTCTCCATGGAGTCTCTGGTCACCACTGCTCTGTCCCTCTGAATTTGACTCCTCTGGTTCATGTGAGGGCAATCACAATATCTGTCCTTTTAAATGCTTATTTCACTTAGCATAAAGTTTTCAAGGTTCATTTATGTTGCGGCATGTATCAGAAGGTCATTCCTTTCTATGTCCCAATGATATTCCATTGCGTGCACACACCTCAACTTGTTTATCCGTTTATCTGTTGAATGCTACTTGGGTTTTTCTCCTGTTGGGCTATTGTGAAGGATGCGGCTGTGAACACTGGTGTACGAGTATGTTTGAGTCCTTGCTTTCAACTTTTTGGGTCTGTATCAATGAATGGAGTTCCTGGATCATACTGTAAGTCTCTGTTCAACTTTTTGAGAAGCCACCAAACTATTTTTCTCTCTGCTCTTCTTCAAATGTCCTTTCTGTCTCCATCTTCTTGGCTCTTCATGCAGCTCTGCCTGTTTCTGTCTTGCCTTCTCCTTTTCATTGTTTTCTTTGCCCTCTCTTGCTCTTCCCATTTTTAAATAATAATTAGCTACAGCACTCAGTTGATTTAACACATTCACTGAACAGACTCACTTGGAGCTGTTGTTCACTTACAGGCAGATAAATGTGAGAATTCTTTATTTAAAAAGAAAATTAAATGGCTTTTGTAGTTGGTTTACCTTTTGTTTGTTTTGTTAATGTAGATGGCTCTGAACTGATTTTATTTGATGGGTAATTTGTTCCTATATTTGCAAGTGGTGTGCCAGATGTTGGCAAACTTTTTCTCTAAAAGCCAGAGAGTAAATAGATTTTATGGACCACACATGGTCTATTGCAACCGTTTAGCTCAGCCATTCTTTCATAAAAGTAGACACCGATATGACAGAAATAAATGGGCATGGCCATGTCTCATAAATCTTTATTTAACAAAACAGGTGGGCTGGATTTGACTTTCAGGCTGTAGTTTGTGTACCCCTAGCATTTGAGGGCAGAAAATTAAGTTTTTATTCTCAAATTTTTGCCGAATGAATAAGATTGAGTAAGAAGCAGTTTTGGAAACGTTTATTCATTTATTCATTCATTGAACAAGCATTTGGTTGGTATCAGTAGATTTTGTTTGGTGTTGTTTTCTCCCTTCAGGGGATACAATGGAAAGTGCCTTGCCTGTTGGGGGCTACTGGAGCTAGCAGTAGCCAGGAAAGGCCTTCTGAGGAAGGAACATTTGAGTGAAGACCTAAAAGATTTACAGAATCATATGACTCTGTTAGGGAAGAGCAAAGCATAAGTAAAGGCCCTGAGGTAGAAATATGCTGCATATTCAACAGGGCAAGTGTGGCTCCAGGAGAGGCGGCTAGAGAGAGGGGAGTGATGTAATCACAGAAGCAGGAACATCCAGGTCACATAGTGCCTCGCGGATGATATTTAATCCTACCACATCTAATCCCCACATCTCAGTGAGATGCTCTCTGCCCTCTTCTTCTTTTGGAACTAAAATTGCAGATCGCTCCCTTTGTCTTACCCAATAGCTTAAACCACATTGGAGGCTTTAGGGACTAGGCCATCACCCAAGGCACTTGTTTCTGGGGGTAGCATGGAGAACAAGTTACACATGGTTCTTGCTTTGTGCAGCTTTAACTTCAGAGGCAAGGACAGGAGCAACCACAAGACAGTGCTCTGATTTGGGCTAGATTCATGGGTAAGAGACCTGTCTAGTCGCACAGGGCCCCGTACTCAGAAGGCCTCCTAGCTTGATTTAATGCTCTAATGTTGCCATCTTTAAAGTCTTAATTTTTTAACGCAGGCCCTGCCTTTCCATTTTTTACTGGGCCATGCAAATTATTTAGCTGGTCTCAGCTATGCTATTTCAGAATGGAAGACTACGGAAACCTAGAGCAAGCGTCTAAATGGGTTCTCTGAAACGCAGAAGAGATGGTAAAGGAAGGCTTCCCATAACCAGTAATGGATAATTTGATAGCTGGCATGGGAGGATGGGGGAAAGAAGCAGGTTCGGGTAGATGGAGGGAGGAAAGGGACATAGGTAAGAGAGAGCAACTGAAAGGAGGTTAAAATGTTCCAAGCACCAGTGGAAATTGGTTTGCAAAGTTATTTTGTCTGGCTATTTATTAGAGGAAAGTATAACTGAAGACCCACGAATGATCATAGCCTAGGCTGCCCTACAGAATGGCTGCAATTATGCTGTTGATGTTGTGTAAGCTACATTTTAGGATCAATTAGTTAATTGCTTGTTGCTTTAATTATTCACACTCTTTTTAAAGCATTCTTTATGTGTCACAGCTGAGCCAAGGAAAAAGTAAAGATTGCAGAAATTATTCAAATGTGGATGTAATGTAAGCTAATGGATTTATTTGATAATTGGAGTGGTGTTTATATAGGGTCCTGCTCATGCTTAGAAAAATGTTTTATCCACCAAGTAGTCCAAAATAAGAAAAAAATTCACATTTCCCTCTGACTGGGTAATTTCTGGATCTGCAAATCCCTCTTTAGTAGTCATTCAGTATTGATCACATGTCACAATTTAAATATTGATTTTAAAACTACAAGAGGGATATGTCAAAGTCATTCCATGTTTCTTAACATCTTCCTTGGCAATCAGTAAAGCAACTCAAACTCTTGAGCTGTTCGGTGCATAAAGGAGGAGATTCATGGACAGCAATTGAATGACTACACCTGGAACTTCTAGAAGCATGAAGCAAACTGAAAGAATGGAACACTGGAATTGTGCTAAAGATACTTTCACAAATTTTAGTTTATCGTTTTTTTCCAAGAAAAATATAAATTCCCTACTTTAAAACTTTCTCCCTAATTCTACCTGTTCTGTATTGATAAGAATTTAATTTAAGCATCAACGAGCAGTTACATTTTTCTCCTTAAATGATTATTTGAAATGTGAAATGCAGAAAGTTTGCCCATGTCTCTTTTTGACATTTTCATTTATAACCTTGTCCACCCTATTAAGCTTTGCATAAAAATGTGGTTTCTTGACCACTGGCCTAGCACAATGTGGTGACCTGATAAACGTTCAGAGAATAAATGGATGAAAGGCTGAATAAACGAGTAAAGGAATGAGTGAGCCTATCTCTCAACTCAGCCACAAGTGAGAAACAATCTCGGATTCTAACGGTCTCAGTTGTAACACATAAAGTTTCTGAACTTTAAATTATTTTCTTAAAAATTTAATTCCTCCATAGGTTTGGCCACCCTTTGGGCTCTGTTAGACAGGGTGATTGAAATATGAGTGCAAGTGTTATATACCTTTTCCAGATCTGACTCCTGAGAACTCCACGCACAATCTCCCATGCTCTTGTTCCAGCTGTTCCACAGCTGGACTGTCAACGTGCAAATTGACATTGAAAGTCAAGCACTGAAGTCGGTGGAACCTCAGTCAGCCAGGGTTCCTGAGGACTGTGTGATGCAGCGTCCTCTAACGTAATTTTGGACTACAGAAGCAAAAAATAAACAGCTATTGTGCTAAGGGACTGCTTTTTCAGAGTTTTGTTGTTGTTATTGTTGTTGTTGTCATAGCAGCCTTTTTTTCTTTCCCACGTTTCCCTTGTCCACACCAAACTCCCTCTCACCAAAGGGTTTTGCTCTTACTGTCCTGATGGTGCCCTGTTAAGTCCGACATATCCTTTACGACTTAGCCAAGTGCCACTTCTTAAGAAACTTCTTTTCCCGATTAGTCACATCTCTCTTTGGCATCATATGACTCTCCTCTTTAGCACTTATCCAGGGAATTGTCATTACCACAATTGTTCCCTTCCAGGCACAGACTTCAAAATGGCTTCAGGAGTCCTGGTCAGCCACCAGAAGGCCAGGGCAGAAGGCACGTGAGCACATACGAAACACCCCTTAGGGCACTGAGAGATAGCTGAGGGAGGTGATTGCCAACGCAATGCAGGTCGGGATAAAATCAAATATGAACGCGAATAAAACCCCGTTTATGTCAGCAGCCTTCTAAAACCTTGAAAAGTTTGTGTTACAAATATCTGCTGAATGGAGACTTACTGATAATACAACCATCCATTAAGAAACTGAAATGTTTTACAGAAAGTCTCAAGGTCCATATTCATTTGAGAACACAGCAGCTCAGCCACTGAACATTCATGTAATGGAGAGGCTTGCTTTACGCCACTGCATCTTCAAAAGGTTCTCACTGTTCTGCCCTCTAGTAGGAAACAGGGGTGTTGATATAAATGGGAACTTTAACTGCCATTCAAGGCACCAGAGAAAGGAAACAATAACAGTTATTTTGCTTTGTTTTGTTTTGCTTCATTTTATTCCTCAAGGTTGAGAGTTATTCAGCATCTACAAGACAACTTCCTTCACTTTAATTCCAAGCAGGAGCAGCCGGGATGCAAAGCCTCGTTAAGGATATTGGGACTTTTTTTCTGCCCAGGTAGACTTTGGTTTTCCAGGGTGCTGAACCCTCATGCTACATCTAGGGTCCCTGTCTCTGAAAGGCAGGGAACTGCCTGATGACACCGGTCGACTGATTCTTACTTTGTCAAATAAGTAAGCATCTCTCTTGCAAGGAAATAAAGTTCACGACCAGATACCTGGGCACGCCCAAGCCTCCGATTTGCCCTTTATGTTTCTCATACTTTATTCTCGTGATCGCTTTTTCTTCTCTCTTGTGTCAAATGCTTCACCCCGGAGGTATGGACTTCTTAAAGAATTTTAGTATAGTTAATGATTAACGTAATATAAATACAGTATTAAAAATTCTCAATCAGTAAATCAAAAGTTATCACTAGTACGCATGCTATTCTATTCCAGCTTATTGTCACTGGGCCCTGTCAATGTTTCGTTTCTAGCATGGAGAACACTGCACATTTCATTTTAATGGAATTTATGTTTTCTATTCAGAACTCTCAGGTAAAATTTTCCCTCTTTAAGGAATTCTATCTAATATCAGGTTTTATCTATTTCCCCATAATAATTATTTATCCTATTCTTTTGAAAGTTGACCTTTCAATAAAGCAGAACTCTACCTTAGTCATCCAGCTCAATAGGACATAACCTCTTTAACTCAAAGTTATGCTTTCCTGGCAGAACTAGAAATTTCTATCATTCGCTTTACACCATGTAGTGCCCAGTCTTCTTAGCAAGCCTGTCTCACTTTTGAGGACACCTTCCGAGTTGTCTCTGAGTGGGACTGGCCTTGTGGGTGTGCAGGCTATATAGTCCCACAGGGCCAAGTGCTTAGTATGTTCCCACACTTGGTTAAATGTTCTGCTGTTGCCATCACAGAGTTCTTAGTAATATTTGAACAAAGGGACTGTATTTTACACTGGGCCTTATCTCTATGTAAATACTTAAGCAAAGCCAAGATCTAGGTCCAAATTTCCCGATTCAGAGAAATACGTATCATCTTGTCTATCTATTCGATTTAATTTTGAGGTAGAAAACACATAAAGTACGCAAATCTTAATTGTACATCTTGATGAATTTGTAAACACATTCATGTAGCTACCACCCCACTTCAAGACACACAACATTTTACACCCGCCATATGATCCTCAAATTCCTTCCCAGTCAGGAGTTGCCTGCACCAGGGGTAACCGCTATTCTGATATATCCCCAAAGGTGAGTTTAGCCTGTTTTTGGACTTCATATAAATGGAATATTACATAATATAGTTTTCAGCTTTATTATTATTATTATTCATTAAATATGTGAAATTAATTCATAGTCTAGTGATAGACCATGTTGCATAATATCATTTATCTTGTTGTACTGTGTTCCATTATATGACATCACAATTTATCCATTCTACTGTTGTGGGTATCTGGGTTGTTTCCAATATTTGGTTAACACGAATGAAGCTGCGATGAACATTCTTGCACATGATGTGGTGCATATGTGCACTCTTCATTTGGGTATATGACTAGAAGTGGAATTGCTAGTTCATGGGGTATACTTATGTTTCGCTTCAGTAGATATCAGTATAGACTTTTGAATATCCAAGGTGATAACTTTTTGCAGTGCTGTATTTATGCCTTCATCGTTTAAAACTCATTTTGATTCCAATGCACGTTGAATTCCTTCACATATTTAGATCTTTTAAACCTCACGACCCCCTGAGGTAGAAAAATCTCTCAATTTTCACAGATCTTTTTCCATATTGAGATTTAGAGAATTTACAGCCAGGGTCTCAGAGTTAACAAAGGGCATCAAATCTAGTTCTGATATTAGTTTAGTTTCTTTCAATATGCAACCCAGCTGTATTTATCGCTCTTATATAGTAAAGAGTAGTCATAGAAAGAAAGTCTTAGAGCCAGTGACACACCAATCCAAATGCCCGGCATAGATAAATGCTTAATAAATATCTCATAAATGTATTAAATGCTTAATAAATTAAACTGTGACCATCCTACCAGAAATAAAAACCTATACAAGCAATCTATATTTTTCTGAACATTTTCCTTTAAATTATTTATTATGTACAGTTCTAGAATAGCTTAACTTTGGATTCTATTACAAACACCATCCCAGGAACACAAATATGCTTGAATGTCTCTAATAAATAAAGAAACTTAAAGCTTAAATATATTGTCTAAAATCTTAAAGTGAGGAATCACAATTTCATCAATTCCATTTAAGGAGTCAAGCTATTCTTGCAAGACATTTTTAAAAGAAGTAATAATAAAGATATGCACAACTCTATAGAGATCTCTTTATCATATGTATGTATGTATGTATATATGTATGTATGTATGTATATATGTATATATGCATTATGTATGTATGTATCGGATGTTTAGAAAATCCAAGTAAGAATACTGAGCCCAAATTACTGCACAAAACAGACATTTGGCATTATAAGAGTACAATTTTCCAATCATATTATTCTCATTTCTCAAAATAACTGCAAGTTGGTGTGTTTCCCCAACTCCCCTGAGAGTCCTCCATGTGGCTGATATTGTCAGTACTGAGAGTTTTAACCTAAAGAGCCACTGCTATCATCAGCACTTCTTTCTGTCTACAACTGATCATGAGAACACACAGGTATGACTTAACTGGGAGAATACAGGCAAGTGGCATTAGACAATGATTAGGGGATATTCGAATGTTTATTTATTTTGGGCAACCATTATTGAGAGCTTTCGAACTATGTTGGACAGGTTGCTTAGCACTTTATAATCATTTTTAAATTTAATCTTTACAACAGACCTATGAAATCGGCGGCCTATTGTCTACTTCACAAAAGAGGAAACTAAGTCAAAGAATGAGTAAGCAATTGTCCGACCTCACCCAGTGGCAGAGGGGCTGAGATGCATTAGGCTGGAGCTTTTCATTCCAAATATGAGTTTTTCTCTATATTCTTCTCTCTGCAAATTTTTATTATGTAATATCATTTTACGAGAGGATGCATTTTGAGGGTTTACATGAGATTGCAGACACCTATGTAACTGTCTCCAGTGTGAGCTTCACGCAGCCCTCTGTTCCAGAGGTATCTATTATTGTCCAAGATGCTTTTAAACTGGGGCATTACTGTAGTGTAAAGCTAACTCACATCCTTTAATTGCTGCAGTCCAGGAGTTGACCTGCTTTGAAAACATTCAAGTTAAAAGGGCAACAATTGAAGAATAATAAAGGAGAAAGATACAAAAATAGGGGACCAAAAACATGATTAAATGTCAAAGAAGAATGCAGAAGTGGTGCTTACAGGAGCTTAAGTGCTCACCCATTTTCATTAATTATACAGTTGCATAATGCTATGAATTGTGAGCATCTACTGCCTATTTGTTATAGATTTTTTTTTTTAAGAAGGATGAAATGGTTTTTACTTGTATTAAGAAATTAGGCAAATCATTTTTCTCAAAACAATCTTTCTGTTAGACATTCCGTAGGTGTCACTTTCTCATTAATCGTGACCTTTCTGAGGTCAACCGTCTCTCCTCCCCCATCATCCTAGGTCTTTTCTATATTGTAAGATCTACTTCATCATTATACTTCACACCTATAAAATAACTACCTTCGTAAAATGCTTACTGTGTGGATAAAGTATCTAGTGCATGCTATTCACATCTATACTCTCTACTGTGATTCCATAAGGCAGGTAAAATTTTAAGCCTCATAAATTAGAGACATGATTCAGAGAAGTTAAGGAATTTGCACACGGTCCCAGATCTGAGAAGTAGCGGGTCAGGACCTGGTGCTCATATCTGTCTCATTCCTCCCACTCGCTTTTCCCATTGTATTCATTTTTACTCTCAAGACTTTAATGAATCCCTATGCATCTACTTTTAAATCCTAGAATGGGCTAGGTGGGTGCCCTGCTTGCTATTTCACCAAACAGAAAACAAAGGAGCAAAATCTAAAAAGGCTGCTAGACCCACTCCTCATATTTATGGGCCATGACAAGAATATATGTGGACACTCTTGGCCGATGGCCTGTTGTCCTTTCTTCTCACCCCCACTCCAGTCCTGCACAATAAGGAGTCTCGTGTGCATCTGTATGGATATGCCATGCTCTAAGTCCAAGCTCACTTTACACCCTCCACAAACAACCAGCACTTGGCTACTCTTTCAGAATAGTTTTGTGCAGTCCACCATTCAGAAGCTGGACTCAAGAAAGAGGCTCATGCAGGCCCTGAAAGCAGACTTGGACCACTTGGGTAAGTGAGTCTGGGATTTGGGTCCTCAGAATAGGGAAGAGAAGGCAGAGTGTGGGCTCTAGGTGGTCAGGTCTACTTGACCACCAAATAGACTCCAAATCAACCCCTCAAAGTCATGGTGCCCATGGGTCTGCAGAAGGTGTTTACTGACTGGACGACTGACAGGAAAGAGGACATTGCAATAAATGGGATCACTCTAAGAATCAAAGATCCATAATCACAGTTCTTAGTTAATTCCTTGGAGTTGCTAATTATTTACCATCTATAAGACAACTTCAGCTTACTCTACTGATTCCAACTGAGAACAGCCAAGTTGCGATGCCTCATTAAGAATTTTGTGATTTCTCTCTGCCTGGCAGACACATTATCTCCAGCTTGCTGAACCTGCGTGCTAACTCTGCTGCTCCTGCCTCTGAAAGGCAAGTGACTGCCCTGTTCACATCCCTGCTGGCTCTCACTCTGTGGGGAGCAGGCACTACTGCAGGGAAGCAAGGTAAGCAATCGTGCATCCTTCTGAGAACCTTATGTCAGACATATATCCATGAGGCAGCCCTGTATGTATTTCTTCTGAATTTCTTAAAAATTTTTTTCATGAATTTTAATAGTACAGGTGATATCAAGATAGCAGGAAATGAGGGGTAGTATATTCTTTCAATTTGCTGATAAGATATATCTCAGTTTTCTCTTTTTCAGTAAGAAAAGTTATCCAAAGTTCAGCTACCAGAGAGGGCTGGTTATCTTTCTCCTGTTTTCCATCCCAAGATGGCCCCTAAGTAAAGAAATATGGTATTTTTCTCATGAATTATGTAAGAGTGAAACTTGCTTTGTGCTCGTCCTTGGGTTGAGCAGAGCTCATTACAGATCTCAGTTGTCCTTGTCCTCAGAATCGTCCAGTTGATATTTAATGAGCAGGAAATCCTTTCTACTTTGACTATCAGCATCCACTTGGGAGATGTCTTTATTTTGCATTCTTTCCACGCTTCCCATTTTTAAGATAACCCCATTTTTTATATACATTTGCTTAGTGTGGCCCAATGGAAGTAAAAACAAAACAAAACAAAAAACAAAACAAAACAAAAAAACAAATTGAATCTGAAGACCTGACTTCTCTCCTGGTTTTACTACTCTCCTGATGCAGGCTGTTCTTGGACCTCTTTGAGACTTTCTTTCTCTGAGACATAATGGCATAATGTTTGTTCTTTCTACCAAATAGATTTAAGGATCAAAAGCTATAGTTCTTCGTAGGGGAAAAGAGCTTTGTAAACTGTAAAGTGCTTGAAGAATGTTGCGGTGGAACTAATGTAGGATTAAGAGTCAGGTGACCCAGTCCGAAATCTAGGCTCTGCTGATTGGTTTTGGATTCTCAATATGCAAAATAACTAGATGATTTTGCCTTTTCTTAAATTTTAGTAATCCACGACATCAAAATGTCAAGTATTAAAAACAGTTTAAATTTAACCCTTGAGTCGGGAAATTAGAATCGATTTCTTTAGATTTCAAGATTTTAAAGATGATAAGGTGTATATAAACAGAAGGAAAGATTACATATGGGAGATGTTACACTTAAAATAAGCCACATTTTTCAGAAAGAGAAATATTATATGACATCCCTAATCATTTAATTGATTTGTTCAATAGCCACTTACTGAGCAGCTGCCAGGGGCAGAGGAATGTTTTGTACATAGTTGGGAGAGATAAATATGATAAGTTAGTGATCTTTTATCCTTTATCTCAAAGGACTTACTATTCAGTAATGGAGGGATCCTCAAGAATAATAGTGGGACTTCATTGTTACTAAAGACCTATTTCTGAAAGTTCCACTGGATGTAAAAGAAAAAGAAATGTATTTATTCTGTGAAAGATTTAATTGTGGATTCTTGAAAGTTTCAATGAAAGCTGGTGACCACCTGTTAAGGAGGCAAGACAGAATATTACTGCGTTGGGTGACGAGTAGATCAAACTTCATCGTTTTACAATTCTCCAAATATAATTCCATGTATATCCTGTATGTTTTAGTAGGTGTCATGGTTTCTTTTCTGAGGGCATGTTCTAAGTTTGAGCATGAATGTATCTGTATTATATGTATATAAATTATTTTCTCTGTGTCTTTATATCTTTCTGTTCTTTTTACAAACATTAATGTAGAAAGCCCTAATGTGGACTGCAAGAAGAACATGACAGAGCATCTGCTTCAGAGCTTCTGGTCTAGGTGGTAAAGTAAAATCCAAGATAAGTCTCTGATTGGTATGTGCCAGGTGCTACCCATGTACGATCTCTCTCAACTGTGTAAGCCAGGCACCACGGTTAGATCCATTTCCCAGATGAGAAGCCTGAGGGGCGGAAAGGCTAAATAACTTCTGTTAGGAGTACAGGTGAGTGGTCGACTGTATTTAACAAAGACTTACATAACATTGACCATGTGCTTTACAAATACTCACTCATTTTTTAAATCTTTCTAAATGCCATATGAATAGGTACTTGTATTATTACTACTTTATAGAAGAGGAAAGTAAGAGACAGAGATACGGTGACTTGCCCCGAGTCACACAGTAAGTGTGACTATATAGCTGGTGTTCGAAGCCAGGCGGTCTGGCTCCCAGTCCTTGCTCACTGTGAGCTACTTCTCAAATCCAGAAAGATCCGACTTCAAAGTCCTTACATTTAACCACGCACTGAATGGCCGCCTCCTCTTGTGTGCTCTCTTCTGAAGATAAACAACTGTAATATAAGTTGGTGACCCCAAGAGAGCTGCGAATTCAACTGTCCGCATACAGATGTGGCCTGTTTGTGTTCGCCCAGCCGTAAGGCACCAACACCACCATTCTTTCCACCACTGACCTGAACTTTGTCACTCTTTTCCTGTGGCTTTAATTAAATGTTAACATTCATTTGCCCTTTTCCATTGTGTTAAGGATAACCTTTGCTTCCTGTCTCGTCTAGATAAGCTGCACTCCATGACAGGTACCAAACAGGTTCATCTTGATATAAAGTAAGGAGTGGGGACTCTCTGATTCTCTCTGCTGACATATTTTAAAATGCCAGTTTGAATATTTGTTTTGTTCTTACTTCTTTTATGTAACATCAGGATAATAAATTACTTCTGGATAGTGCAGTAGCTAAAAGGTTCAAGTCCAAATTAGTCATACTAAGTGACTGCGACCCTTTCTAAGAGTCAAACGGACTATGTAGAGAGGTTTCTTTTGTTTGTTTGTTTGTTTGTGTTTTTTCTTTTCTTTTCTTTTTTTTTCTTTAAATAGTTGCAAGTACATTATGGAGAGAGTTCCCGGTTGGGATTCAGAGTTCCACAATTCACTGATTTGGGGGAATGGGCATCCTGAGGTTTTCTGAATGGGTAGTCACTCTCTCCATTTATTGGGAATGGAATGGCTTCTTGCTAAAGTGAGATGAGTACTGGACCGAGACGCAAATCTTGGTTCACATCTCATTTTCGATGCTGATATCTGATGTGACCTTGAGCAAGTCTCTTATTTTCTCTACAGCTCTGTTGCTTTATGGCTTTCAGGACTGTATTGTATCAACATTGCATCACGATTCGGACATAATTGAAGAATGACGTTGTGAACAGTTACTTAACATATATTATCTGATTTACTCTTCAGAACAAACCTGTGGGATGAATATTTTTATTCACATTTTATAGAAGAGAAAACTAATCCCTAGGGAATTTGAGCAATATGCTCAAGATCATAACACAGCTAGAAAGTGTGGTGGAGCCAGGACCATCACCCAGGGGTGTCCAGCTGGGAAAGCTGTGCCCTTAACCATCACGGTGCCATTGAACGTTACACTTTTATAAATGTATCCAGTGTTCCTTTAGATTTAGTGCACTTTGGTGTCATTACTTCTACCCACCTACTTCCTAGAAAAGTTGAATGTTCGTGGTTTTTGATACCGCTTTGCAACTTATTACTTCTCTGACAACATTTGCCTTCCTAAAACTCTGAAAATTAGACATATTTCTGGTTAGCAAGGTTGTTACTGGCTGTGTCTATAAAAGTCTCTTGAATTTTACTGAAAGTAGAAGTAATTTCCTATGTTTCCTTAATGTGGGACAAGAAGAAATGTTATGATTTTATTTTTACAAGTTATGATAATATTCAAATAAGTGTATTTTAAAATAAAAGAGACAAAAAGAGAGAATAAGAGTTAAAGATAAGCCAGGGAAGGGAGAGAGAGATGGCAGAAGAGAGATTACTCTCATAAGTGCTTCTTACAACAAGAAAATATATACGTGAATCTACAAGAACAAAATACTCCAAAATGTTAACATAATATTTACATTTATCTATGGGCAGTAGGATTGCAGAATTTTTCCTTTCTTTTCTTTTTGTCCCCTTATTTATTTAATATTATTTTTTATGCCTACAGCACCTAGTCTTCCTAGGTGGTCTCCCATCCAAGTACTAACCAGGCCCGACCCTGCTTAGCTTTCGACATCAGACGAGATCGGGCTTGTTCAGGGTGGCATGGCCCTAGACTCCTTACTTTTCTCTTTTTAAACTTGGTAACATCTCCACAATAAATATTCATTATTTGTGTACTAAAAATAAACGAATGCATGCACATATACATGCCTGTGGCTAGCAAAACACAAATCAAGCAGTTTTGAGCTAGCTAACATCTCAGACAGCAAATTATTTTGTGGCAAATTTCTAGACCGGGCTAACTCACCAGACAATGGCAGCATCAAAAAATACACAACCCTTTCTTAATATTTCTGGCATCATCCGTTATTTTCAGCCTCATTCCCTATTAAATCATCAGTGTGACATCTTCCTAAAGTTATTTACCTCTTAAATAACTATATGACAGGAGCTCTTCAGAGAAAGAGCCTATTTTAATGTTAATCATTTCCATTTTTTAAAAATTGTATTTACTTCCTCTCAATTAAAATGGACCAATTAAAAAAAAAACCACGAAAAACCATGCAATTTATGAATGCATCCTTCTTTATTTATTCTTATTTTTTCCTCCATTATATATACCTAGACCTCTTCTCCCCATTCCTGGATTTATACAGTTTCTAAACTGCCCTCCCCCTTTCTTGTGTTTCTTAATCACAAACCCAGTGCCATCATGCTTCTCTCTCTAAGATGCGACAGATGGGTTAATGCAGTGTAACGTCCCCATTACCTATAGATCCCTCTCAAAATAGTTACAAAATAATCTCTTCATAATCTGGTTCTCTTACTTTTGCATCTAACCATATTTCCCTGGGTTTTTAACATACATCAACCTTCCCAGCCTTTCTGCCTTACGGTCATGCCTTGCTCAGCCTCTGGTCTTGTGCTTTGATTCTTATTTTTCCTGGTCCATGATGGTTCTTTTCTGCTCTTCTACTTATCTTCTTTTTAGTGGGATCTCTTCTTAAAGCCTTCTCAAATCACTATGCATATTAAACACATTCTTTTTTAATGATCTTTCAGTAATGTAAATCTTTACCATATGTTTTGTCATTTAATAAAATTTGTTTTATTATTCTCTTGGTTGTACACACACATACACATTCTTTGTCTCTCCGACAGGAATAAAAGGTCTTGAAAGTCGGGAAAGTAATCTGTGTAGTTCCTTTATATTTCTATCAGTGTCGAGAACATAGTAGATGTTTGATAAAACTTTACTGTATTATATTTCAGTTCATGGTAACTAATTAAATTGAATCTTATACCAACTAAATGTGATTCCATCAAATACAGATTGAATTTTAAGAACAAGATTTTTTGAATTAAACAAACTTTTATACTTAATTTTTAATCTGTTGTGCTTTTGTCTATAAACAGAGCATCGCTCATGTTCACATTCTTTACTGGTTGAAATAAGCTCTTCCTCTGACAACTTCCTGTCAAATGGTTATTTAAAACTCTCAGGTGTATTGCTTTAGGAGACTGACACATCGGTGATTTAATATGGAATGATGCGTAAATAATGGATGACAGGGGAGCTATTAATAAAGGAAACTATATTGAAGTGCCCTCAAAGACTCATGAAGAATGGGAAAAGTTATCTGAGACTAGCTGCCTGGTAAAGACTGCTGGCTCACTAAGAATCGTTGCCTTTTTTCTTTTACTGCTCTAAATATTTCTGAGCAATTTTGTTCTTAGTGGCTGCTCTTATTAACTGCCAAATCCAATAGGAAGAAGAGGCTGTGTTTTTGGAATTTAGTATTCTGATCTGCTTTATGCCTTGGTGAGATGTTCTACAATTAAAAAAGTCTAGAGCATTACTGTGAAGATTAAAACTAAGCCACTGAGTGCCATTGAAAGCTAGAATCCTATTATTTGCGTAGATCCAGGCATAGAAAGGTAGACACTTTATGTAAAGCAATTACTAGTTAGACTTTAATCACCGTTAAAATCTATTTTAAAATGACATTTGTAGAATCTGGCTAGAGGTAGGCTTCATCGCATAACTTAAGTGATATAAACAAAAAAACAAACAAAAAACAGTTTGATCATTACTGCCCAATATTGCATCTTATGGGCAAAACACTGTAGTATCATAAAAGTTTCTTTTAGTATTCCTTCCTGACAAAAGGGCTACAATTTTCAATCCTTCCACTGTAAACCTATGAAAAGAGAGACTATTTTCTCGAATCCTTTCTTAGATGGAGAATTAAGCTGAATTTCAAACATTAAGCAAAGACCTAATGAGATCTCAGTGAAAGTTAAGAACTGGGTTCACCAATCTAAAACGCACAAAATGTAACATTTACCAATGAAGAATTATTAAAATTGAAATCAACTGAAGCCTGACTATAGATTTGCAAGAACTTTTAAACAGTCACTAGATTTTATGCTCAAAATGCGAGGATTTGTAAGTAATATGAAGCAACAGTGAAGTTTAGCTCTAGATTTAGAATCAGAAAAATTGGATTGGAATTCCAACTACACAATCTATTACCATCCGACCTTGGAATGGTCACATAATATCCGAGTTTTCTTCCTTTTAAGTAGAAATAATAATGTCATTTCTACGTATTTCATCAAGTAATCTTATGAAATATGAATTTGAAAATGTGTTACATCTATGAAATACTCTAGAAATATGTTATTACCCTCATATTTATTATTGTAAAAAGTGTGCTTTTTTTAATCCCTTGTATATATGGAATGACCGTACCCTATGACATGTCAGGAAGCAAAGCTGCTCAGAGAGCTTTTGCTACTTCTTTCATGTATCAAATCCTTTCTGTGGTTCCTCTGCCTCCTTGCTTCCATTCTCTCCGACACGGGTGCAAATCAGCAGATGAAAAAGGCTGAGTTTGAAAGAAACTATACCATGGAAACAGGAGAAAGTCATATTTTCTAAATTCCTATTATGTCTTTGCTTCTGGGTTATCTCATTTAATCTGTTAATGAAACTTCCCTAGATACATTATTATTATCACCATTTTTCACAGAAAAACTCTGTATGCAGGCAGGTTAGGGAACTGTCTTAGAAGTTAGTTTCATTCTAAATTGTCCATTTTCATAGCCCCCTAGTTCTTATTACAATATAATGTAAAATAAGAGACAAAGCATAGCATAAGGCATTCACCCATAATCGGGGACCTTATCAGTCCCAATTGGTAAAAACTGGTTCATGGTGAAAAGTCTTACCCTTTTTATGTATAAAGCACAGATTTGCATACAATACATATAAGGATCTGCAACACATCTAGGATATTAAAACTTAATTAGCAGTGAGTAGAAAAAAATTTCTACAAAGACTTTTTAGGAGGACAATAATAAAAAAAGGGTTGAGAAACACTGGCAACAGAAGAGAAAAATGTAACTACAGTGCATGAAATTTACAATGGCTTTGGTTCTCATCAAGGTCAGAACCAAATAAAAAGCATCATTTCTCAGCTGCTTCAGCCATGGAGTATCACCACATATTATCCTAGAGCACATGGGGTAGAATGGGGGACATTTTTCAACCCCTGTGCTGGAGTGTTGAAATGCCATCCAACCCGATGGCAATCCAGAAGAACTGGCAAGATCAGACCACTATGATTTTAAACAATCAGAAAATCAGAGGGTTTGGCCCCCACAAGAGCTAACCGTGTCCTCGATGTGCTCACCTCTGCACACGAAATGTCCTGCCATCACGCTCCGCCTTTCTGCCCTCCATCGATCTCTCAGGAGTCAGTCCTAGTTCCACTCTTCCAAGAAATCTTTGGCTTATCTAGCTTACATCTTCTTTCTCCTCCAGGAAGATCTAATTACTTGTACAGCAGGGTGCCTTACAAACCTAGGCATTGCATTTGCAAAGATCTGGATTTGAATCCTAACCCTGCAACACATGACTGGCTGTAACTGATTTCTCCTCTTCTTGTTCCTCTGTTTGTTCATCAATAAAATGGGACTACTTATGTGTACTCAATTTACAGCCATGAGGAGCAAATGTATAAAACCTTAAGCACTGTGCCTGGCCAGTAGTAAGTGTTCACTTGATGAGAATATAATAATTTCAAATGCAAATTTCTTCTCTCCTTAGATCTGGAACAATAAATAGTGTGTATTCAAAATCACAAATCCCAGCTTGGATGTCATCACCTCCTGCAAAAAGTCCCACTTGCATCCCTGTCTTCTCTACTCTGACTCTGCAGTGGCTCATGCTTCTCTCCCGGTGTTGCTCATATTATAAATGAATTGATTAGTTTACTCATCCATCTCCTTTACTATTCTGACTTCCTTGCAAACGAGGATCTTTATCTGACATAATTTTCTATTTTCAGTACCTAGAATCAAGTTTATTAATAATTTTCATTAAATGAATATAGTTTATAGTCCCACAAATTTGATTATTTGTATTGCATGAAGATAGCTCACCTTTCCATCTCTATATATCTATATAGATCTACATAAATATATATAAAGATATAGCATTTTATTCTCATCCCTTGAGATATAAATCCTTACCATTGTATACAAATTTATCTTCCACTATTTTAAAACTTGACTCCCTTATTAACCTTTTGATATATATATATAGGTACATATATGAAATCTACCTTGAAAATTAAGAAACAACCTTAGTCCCTGTCTTCCACAGTCTACACCCATTGCTTTTTTCATGCTGTTTTCTCATTTATTATCAGCCCTTTCTTTCCCCAGACTGAGAATGGACTCTGGGGATGGACAAAATGGAGGTGATTCATTTACATAGTCTTCCCAGTGCTCCAGGGCCAATTTTTATCAAATGCCCTAGGTGAACTTTTTGGGAAGATTTATAGTATTTATCTTGTAACCTTCTGTTATGAATCCCAAGAGCACTGGCATCCAAATACCAGTGAGAACATGCGCTGATGTGCATGCAGTGTGCTGATGGCTTCCTACTGAACAGCGATAGCACTTAATTCTACAGGTGCATTTCAACAGCCAGTGTATCTAATTACTCGCGGTCACAAATTAACTGCAGTGATTACAGAATATATTCTCTTCACTCTAACATGGTTTGGGAGACCTATCTGATCATTTCAAAGATGAGCTTGAACAATGGAACATCTCAGAGTAGTTTCAAAGAATCTGATTTATAAAGCATGACTTATAAAGTTTCTTTATTCTATTGCTGCATATTTTTTCAATTAATGAACAAACTTCAATTAGTGGTGCAGCTTTGTGGTAATGAAAAATGTGAGCCTTTTCATGGTTAAGCTCAATAGCCAATGTTGTAATTTACATTTCTCTAAAATTTAACTAAAAGATACACTCATCGATTCAAACCAGTGAATGTTCTTTTCTTAGTAACACATTCTTCTTTATTATCCTCTGAAATAATAGTTCACGTATCACTTCCTCAGACAGCCTTGCTGGGCTCCTTATCTATGTGGGAGGCTCTTTCTTCATGCTTACCTGGAACTCTACGTATGCGAGGGGCATAATTATACTTCATCATGATATTCTATCTTCTCAGGTCCTTGAGGACCAAGGCCTGTCGCCTGGCACATTCTGCAGGCTAGGTGCTGTGCCAGGGATTAGGGATAGAAGAGGAATAAGAGAGGGCCTCTCCTTGAGCCAATCACTGTTTAGTGGGAAAAAAAATGGAAATGAAAACTAACAATTATAATTCAAAGGTTAAAGTCTATGGCCGGTGTCTTCAACGTGTGAAAAGACTCATGAGAAATTACTTCACATGGTGAGGATTTCACAAATATCTATTCTTTAGACTAGTGGTTTGTAAGAGATATTTTCAGAGATGACCCCAGGGATAATTCTGATAGGTGGTTACTAAATCATAATGAGAAGATAACTTTGGAGCAACTAGGTATGTAGCCAGAATCTTTATATCACAAGTGTCCTCACTGTTTTTTATTGCCATTTGCTATCGCCGGATGGAACAATAACTTATTTTAATCTGATGTTTTCTAAGCACCAAATATTTGTACGACAGTGTGCTAATTGCTCTGAAGAATATGAGGCTGAGTAAATTTGTTCTCTTGAGGAGAATGTAAGGGGTGATGTATTTTGAAATGGACCCTGCCTATATGTCAGGCGCTGTACTAGATGCTCTTTCTTTGCCAGCTTGCTTAATTTTCATGAACACACTAGAAGTTATTATTGCCCCCATTTTAGAGATTAGAAAAACGATGATCAGAGAGGTTAGGCAACTTGCTCGGCATCACACAGCTGAGAAGTGGCAGAGCCAGAATACAAAACTGGGTCTTTTACCCCAAGTCTCGCTTCTTTCTATACTAATACATGGTCTCCCAAAAGAATTAGGTACTATCCAATTTAGGAAGAAAAAAACCACGTATACAAATATCCCTATTTTTTGAAGAATACCCTAGATCAGGTGTAAACAAAAAGTCATGATATTTAATGAAGAAAAATCAACTAAAGTCTTCATGGAGAAGGTTGCAAGAAATCCGCAAAGATTTCTGACACGTTTAAATGAGAATGAGACTATCCAACAGAAGAATATGCAGTTTCTACCTTTCCAGTAAGCCTCACACAGAAATACGGATAATAATAACTACTCTGAATACCTGTTAGGAATTTTAATGATGATACTAACAATTAACATTCACTGAGTGATTACTGTATACCAGGCACAGCATGAAACTACGTATCTTATCCACTCCACAGTACAACCTATGAGGTGGATGTTATTGTATCTCATTTAATAAACCAGGAAACAGGTGTAGAATCTAAGTAACTGACCAAATCTCACAGTTAAAGAGGTTGCAGAGCTGGCATTCAAAGCCCTAATTCTTAGCACTATGTTACTCAGCCCATCATTCATAATTGCAAAGTACTTAGCTCAGTGTTGGGTCCACAATAAACGCTCAATAGTATTTGTAATGGCCGCTATCCCTTATCAGCCACATTATCACCAAAGGCACAAAAGTGAGACTACAGAGAACGTCAGGAAAGTCCCCACAGGCCCTTGGTGAGGGCTTAGCATTGGAAGTGGTTGGAGGTATGTGTGCAAAGGCAAGTTGGGGGCACAAAATACTCACACACATGTCAAGGGCAGAGAGAGTTTGACCTTGATTTGAGAAGTTATCATAAAACTAAAAAGGCTTTATAACAGTCCGATAACCTAATTAGAACCCAATTCTTAAAATGCACATTTAAAATTCACATTTAGAAGTGAGAGATTATTGTGCTAGAGTTGGAAAGTGATTGGATATGAGCTTCAAGGGGGCAAGAAAGAGTAAAAAGTTAGTTTTGAGGGACTGGGCTTAAGTGGGTAAGTGGGATGTGGTAGTAGCCTATAAACAAGTAGAGTAAAAAGGAATAAAAATGGGCTGGGGCTGGGGTTAGGTCAAAGGCGTGGAAGGGGTTAAGGAGAGGAAAATGTTAACCAGGTTTTGGGAAACTTGATTTATTGGAGCCAAAGTGACAACCCCCGATGGTATCCAGCAGGCTGTTAGAAATTTGTATGACTGAGCATAGCCCTTCTGAGGAAAGGACAGGGTTAGGAATGCAGATTTTGGAATGATCCAGAACTGTGCAATATTAGGTCAGCTAATGTTTACTCACTATATCCAAAGTAGCTTCTGGTTACTAACTCTTTGTATGGATAGAAAGATTGAATGATTGATTGATTGATGGTAGAATCGACAGTACCTGAAATTATGTATGCTGTATACAGTCATCTTTATGTTTTATTACCTGTATTTTTCATTCCATGATTATGAGGAATTTACCTTGTTTACCACTATATTCTTAGGTCCTAGAATAATGCTCGGCATAGAGAAAGCACCCATGCATATTTCTTATATGAATGAAGAGCATATGAAGGAATGGGTCTCAGTTTTTATTATATTCACAATAAAGGAAGAACTTCTTTACCTCTAATAAGACACTGACACTTCTAGAGAGATGAGGAAGCCTATAAACTATCTGCTTAGGATAAGGCCACGTACTGCAATTTCTCATACAATTACGGTTGATTCACAGATGCCCTGGGGCCTGCAGATTAGACTCCATGGAATTTACAGTAAAAATCTGTGGGCTCAGTCAAGTGCTTCTTTCACTGCAAACCTTGAGAAGGACCTACATTTAAGGTTTCTGTTATATTGTTATAAATAATTTAAAAATGTCTCAGTAAAGTGTCTCACATGTATGTGTGACTGACAGTTAACTCTAATCTATAGCCTCGAGGAGGTAAATGTTCGAAGTACCTAAATCAGGAGTTCAAATTCCAAAGGTTGCTACTACAAATCTTGATGGCATTTTTAGGAATTCTAGAAATACTTTTTCATTGATAACATAAAATGGTTTCAAAAAGTATGTGTGCATTGTTTTATAGCATTTGATAAAAGGGACGGGAGCACCCACCGATTTTTATTTCTGAAAAGGGTCCGGGAACCAATCTCCCGCAGATACTGAGGGATGACTGTAGATAAGGCTAAGACAGACATGAAAGTTCACGAATGCAAAGGATGGGCTAAATCTAGAGGAATCAGAACTTGAAACAAAGGGCTCCAAGAGGAACTTTAATCAGCTGGAGGTTGGGCTTTTAAATAATTCACTGTTCATCTCACTGTGATCTTAGACTCAGTGGTCGCTGATGTCATCCTGCCCTGTGTTAGAACTCTTTTTTTTTTTTTTCCTACTAGATTGTAAATGAAACCTCCTTGAGTTTTCTTGAGGGCAGAAGCTAGTTCTTACTCATGCTAGTAGACTCATGAGCCCTAGCATGATGCCTGCCACACAGTAAATAGTTGTAGCAGTACATTAACTATTGAACAGGGAGGGATGTGGTGAGAGCATCATTTTAGCAGATTACTCTGGCAGCACTGGGTTAGATGAATGGGATGGGTTAGGGAGAAATGGAGAGGGAGGCCAATTAGGTGTGCATTTCAGTCTTCCAGGGGAGAATGGTTAAGGGCTCAGAGAAATGCATCAATAAAATGTTCAGATCTAAATCTGGTCAGCCACGTGAATAAAATGGACACGGCCACACAGATAAATAGTCACACAGTATTTCTTTTCTCTGTTCTCTTTTATTCACATGAAGTTCTTAAAACCGTTGCCCGTGGTAACGTCCAGCAGAAAGCTGACCAGCGTTCGGATGCGTCTATCAGATCAAACATTGATGAAAGAGGCCTGTTCTCTTTTCTACTGAGTCAATTGTTCTAAATATAGACTGGGCAGGTTTCATAGAGCAATAGAAGTGACTAGAATTGGATTCCAGTATAGGAAGTGTCCTTCCCATAGCCAAAATATAAGCAAACTTGAAATGAAAAATAATATAATGTGAAAAAGCTAAATGTTTAAAACAATCTCAAACAGATTCCATTTTTTTTTCTGTTGTATTTTAGCGTGTTGACTTCATATTTTCTCTCGTGGCAGTATGGTGTTGAATACAAAGAGGAATATACCATAGAAGGAAGCATTGGTCTTAAAAAAATTTTAATGCACTTGCATGAAAGACCCATTTGAAACTGGCCCAGTATTCATTTTCATGGATAATTGAAGACGTTTTCTACAGATTCAATCTCAAAGAGCAATACACACTTCAACCCTTTCATAAAATAAAGTTTCTTTCATTTTTCTAATTTAAAGGTAATATTTTTAATTTAAAGGAAGCCATTATAGAAATTTTGAAAAACTAAAGGGCAAAAAAAAAAAGAAAAAATACATTATGGAATCACCCACGATTTCATCTTTCAATATAACTACTGTCAACAAATTTTTTGAAAAAAATATCTCAAGTATTATTTATATGAATACAACTATGTAAAATTTCTTTATCCTTTGGTTTTTGCTTAAACGTCACTTCCTTAGAGAAGTCGTCCTTGGTCCTTCCTCATCTCCACTATTTTTTCCCCCATAGGACACTGTACTTTGCTTTGTGGAACTTAACACAGTTTTTAACATTGTGTATTTCTTTAATGCCAGCATTCCACATGAGAGCAAGATCATGTTTATTTTCTTCAGTATCATGTGTCCAATGCACTCAGGCAGGTACTCAGCATACAGCACACACTTGAGGTAAATTATTTACTAAAGTTTTTTCAGGCACTATGTTGCAATGGTTTAAGGCAGCAGGTTCTGCTGCCAGACTTGGGAGTGAACACTGCCGTGGAAGGCAAAATGCGTTGTGACATTACATAGTAAAAGGAACATTAGCGGTGTGACTAAGTTAAGTATCTCGAGATGCTTACCCTGGATTTGATAGTGGGCCCAGTAGAATCACAAATTTCCATATAATAGGGCGGCAGGAGGGTCAAGGTCATACAAAGTGATGTAATGGCAGAAGGGAGGAGAGAGAGAGAGAAAGAAAGAGAAAGATTGGAAGATGCTATGCTACTGGCTTTGAAGCTGGAGACTATTGCCATGAGCCAAGGAATGCAGTTAGCCTCTAGAATCTAGAAAAGACAAGGAAATAGATTCTCCTCTAGAACTTCCATAAGGAACCAGCCCTGCCAACCCATTAGATTTCTGACCTCCAGAACTATACATAACAGAATAAATTTGTGTTACTTTAAGTCACTATGTTTGTGGTCACTGGTTCCAGCAGCTATGAAAAACTAAGCTGATACATATCCCAGAATTACTTAGTTGACTAATATTGGGTGTGAGTATATGTTTTTCTTTGTACAACAGTCTTCATTTGGACTGCTTGGTTAGCATATCTGCTGGGAGGAGGGATAGTTCCCATCATCTTCACTGTCTAGTTTTCCGCTAGCTGTCCCCATGTCCACACTAGAGGTCACAGTATACCCTATAAAAGCTTCTGATGCCACCTAGTCATCAACCAGGGGATCTTCTCCAGGCAATCTCACATTTCTTCCATTTAGGACAAAGACCAAGATAATTGCTTTTTTTGGCCTATGTCTAGATTATCATATTATCTCTCTCTCTCTCTGCCTTGCCTATCAGTTGCCTTGTCCTCAGCATTAAGGATCTTCCCAGCACTTCAAGATGATGTGTTCATATCATCATTGTCTTAGTCAGTTCGAGCTGCTATAACAAAATATCATAGACTCTGTGAATTAAACAACAGAATTTACTTCTGACAGTTCTGGAGACTGGAAAGTCTAAGATCAAGGTGTCGGCAGATTTAATGTCTGGTGAGGTCCCTCTTTCTGGCTTGTAGACAGCCACCTTCTTGCTGTGGCTCACATGGCCTATACTTGGTACATGCAGTTAGAGAGGTAGAGAGGGATCTCATGTATCTTCTCTTTTTTATGACAGCATTAATCCCATCATGGGGGGCCCACCCTCACAACTTTGTCTAAACCTAATTACCTCTCAAAGGCCCCATTTCTAAGTACCATCACAGTGGGGGCTAAGGCTTCAATATATCAATTTTGAGGGACACAAACAATTCTCAGCTGGTAACACACACCCAGAGGCTAGGATGTCCTGATCCCTGAATCCACCTCAAATTACCAGGTTTTCATGTTAGTGTACCAGTTTTTAATTATATTAAGACACTGGTTCTCAGCCCAGTATAATAAAATGATAACAAGAAAGATCTTTTTAACATAACTGTAGTTAAACACAGGGTGCTAGAGATTTTCTTGTGTTTGAATTCTACCATTAAAACTTTTTTATTCACAGGGAGAATGATTATATGCCCCACTTTACCTGGGACAGTCCAATTTATAACTATCGACCTTTCATAATTATTAATAGTGCCTCCTTTTACTCTAAAAAGTGTTCTAGCTTGTATGATAAATTATATGATTCTTCTATCTTGGACTTTGGATGAGTCACTTAATATATCTTACGATTTATTCCTCATCTATAAAATGCAACAATGCTACCCCCTCACAGGATGCTGGATGGATTAAGTAACATGAGCGATGATCTCAGCGCTCAGTAGATGCTCTGTCTGGGTTGGTTTCTTTTCTTTTCGGTAAGAACTGACCACCTTAAAACTGTGGAGAGGAATGCAACCGCAATGGGGTCCATTGATTAATTTAATTTGGGAGAAGATATTTAAAAGTAGGATATGGCTGAAGATGGAGACAAAGTTAGTCAACTTGCCAATGGCCTAAATACAGGAAGGACCACCAGAGTCATAGCATCTCAAAGAAAAAGATAGTACTCATTATCAAGTCCAATTCCCCTCTTCAGGCAGAAACATCCCTGTAACATCCCTAACAGGCCTACCTCCTAATTATTAACACCAATGGGTAACATTTATAGAGTGATTACCATGTCTCAGACATTGTGCTAACACCTGACGTGAATGATTTTAAATCATCTTTTTAAGAACCCTAGAAGGTGGGTACCATGAAAATCTCACTATGAAGATAAAATTTGCAGATTCACATAGAATCCAGTCTCTTTAATTAAAACAATTAAAAGCCTAAAATTTGTATTTGAGAAGCAGAGAGTTCAAAATGTCTTTAAAATTTCTAAAAACTTATAGGACTTTCTTCGTTGTAAAGGTTGCTTTAATTTTATGGATATTATTCTACAAACGTTAACTCTGTTTATTTGTAGTACCTATCTGTCATAGAATGCTATATCTTTAAAGATCAGGGAGGCCTTCTATAGTTACTAGGAAATGACAAAAATGACATATCATATAGTTTTTTTCTAGAACAACCAACTGGTTTCAAGGTCTGGGAGGATATTTTTTATGTATTGGGAAATCTATGATGACCGAACAGCTGACCAAGAAGCATTAAGGTATAGTGGAGAGTGTTCAGGGTTTTACAGAAAGAAAAAACTTTATTCTAGTTGATCTGAAATAGCTTATAATGTGAGCTCAAACTAATGATTTTACTATACTTTGTGCCTTAGTTACCCTTTTTGTAAAATGTAAGTATAGCTAGATTATCATTAAAATCCTTTCAAGTCTGACAAGACTCTGATTCTCTGTAATATGGCCTAGATTCCTTGCAAATTGTCACTTTGGCCAAGCAGCCCAGTGCTTGCAAAGAGCTCAGGGCATTCAGAAGAATTCAATTTTATATTTCACAGATGGAAACTAATTGACATTCTTCAGGTAGATCAAGTGTAACAGCAAAAGCTTGCACAGGTTTCTAGCAGACCCTGAGCCCAGAACGGTTTCAGTCTGTCAACAAACTGAACATGTTGTAGTAAACCCAGTAATCAGCTGTCTTTCTGAGGGAAAGTTATCACCGAGAGCAGAGTTTTGTTGGGTCAAGGACACCAGGTTGCTTATTTTGAGATGGATCACACTCAGAGCCTCAGAAACCAGAAGCGCTTTTCCAATTCTGCAGCAGTAGATGTTTAACTTGGCCCACAGCAGAAGCCTTAGTCCCAGAACAGAAGATGTATTGATCAATGGGACTTCGCCTCCCTGTGATTTTGAAGATTGTTTCAGTTTTAGCCTCTTGTCTCTTCTCATCCAGAGCCCGTTCTCTAAAAACTTCTTCCCCAAAGTTTGAAGCATAAAACTGGTTACCATTTCTAGCTTCCCTTCACTGCTCTTACCTCTTTTGAGGCATCTAATGAGGACTGTCTCCTGCCTGCTTACATGTATGTATTTGTGTTTATTTCAGAGTTCCATATCTGTGACTTCTAGCCCAAGTGGCCAATCTGAAATTGCTCTCAAAACAATAAAAAATTTCCAACAAGTTATCAAGATCAATTCCATTTTAATGATTTCTCGATCATGCGTGTTGTGCTCTGTTCCATGCTTGAAGCTGGGTGTTCCCAAAGGATTCAAACACATCCCTCTACCCTCCACACAGAACTGATAAGCTACTAAAGGAGTAGACAGATAAACTATACTTTTTTTCCATGAGGCTGAACGCTTTTACAGAACGAGTTTCTCAAATTGTCTATGATGATCAATTTCATCTTTTCCTTTCCAATCTACACAGATACTTTTGTAAAATACAAAATAGCACTTATAGATGTGACGACAATAACACATTGCTGTGATAGCCTCTAAACGCGTTTGCTCAATTTCGTACTTTGTCCTTGAGAGTGAGTAGTCTAGAGTTTGCAAAACAACCCCCTCCTACAGATTACAATTTGAGTAGCACTTTCTTAAAACATCTTGAATAAGATGCTATTGGAACACAAATAAGCGTACAGTTGATCCTGGTTGAGGCATGAGAACAGTCTCAGAAAAACATTAGTTTTCTTCTTCCTCCATCTTTGCTTCCCCGAAGGCCAGTAACTACCTCCATCTTACAAGTCTGGTTTCCCATTGCTTCCATCAGAATACACTAGATCTGGTCACCTCTTCCCTTCTAAATCACGCTTCTTTTCTTTTTTCTACATATAAATTGTTTCTCTCCTGTTTTTTATCCAGTCACAGATTGTTCCTCAGCAATGTGCTCTCCTTATGCCCTACAGAGCTGCCTTGACTGGGCAGTTAGGGCTCATCACACAGATCCAGATGGACCTCTGAACAGACCTTTCCTCTGTCACTCCCTGTGATGTCTTCTCTTCACACTGTAACTCAAGACTCCTGTGATCTAACTTTTTTTTCAGTTGTTTTTATCACAATTATTTAATCATGTTTGCAAACCCTCATCAAAACTGAATTATTTACAGTTTTTCAATAAGTCCTGGTCTTATGTATCTTCACACCTTCAATCATGCCTTTTCTCTTTTCTTCCTTAAAATTTCTCCCCTTCCTTCACTATTCCCCAGTGTCCCCACCAGCCCATTGCTGCAAAAAAAAAAAAAAAAAGCTATTCCTCAGTGCCCAGTTTGAGTGTCATACCTGTCACGAAATCTCTACAGATCATGCTGCAGTAGGAATAATCACTTAATCTGTTAACTTCCTAATGTATTTCATTATCTTTTTCTTCTGACACTAGAGACTACATCTCAAACCATGGTGAGCTGTAGGCACATCATCTACCATCCATGCAAGCTCTCTGAGGTCAGAATTGATGCCTTACTTACCCTCTAGTAGCTACCTAGCACCGGGCCTTTGTTTGACCCTCAGTCAATTATTTACTCATTCATTTGACTACACAGAGTTTTCTGGTTGTACTATGTGCTACCCATACCTTCCCAGCCTCCCAAGAACTCAGTCTATTGACAGAAAGCAGATGAACGAACAGGTAATTATCAAGCTATTAGTTAAGAGCCAAGAGAGTATTTTGTACCGAGTGATACAGGAAATGGAGAGAGAATGTGCAGCTCAGGATAAAGGCGAGTACGGTGTCCGGGGAGTCCTTGTTCATGAGGTACCAGGTAAGGTCAGAATTAAAGGTAAGCAAGCACAGAGGAGGCATGCAGAAGATGGGGGTTGGGGAGGAAGGTGCCTAGGCTGAAGAGACCACCAGACAGAGGCTCCAAAGCAGGAAACAACTGTGCATGGTGAATGAAGGAGGTCTAGGCAGGCTGTATCACTAGAGACTAAACTGAGAAAGAGCAGTGGCTACTTAGGAAGGAAGAGCATATCACTGAGCATGTGTAAACAAGTAATAGTTCTTGCAAGCCAAATAATTTCATAAGTAAAAGTAAACACTAAATATGTTAAAACATAAATAAGGAATGATATATAATGCTAATATTCAATAGGCTAGTTTGACTTACTGGTACTTTACAGTTATCTGATTGCTTTTCCCATTTGATTGTGCTCCCCAGTGTAGTTCTAAGAATCTAAACTGTGATTTTCTCTAGACTTCTTTGTATACTCACAGGAAATTATAAGGTGCTTGTTGTGTGTTGCTAAGAGTCATTTAACTAATTATTTCAAATAAAGCAGCCCAGCAACTGTACAGAATTGAAAAGCGTACCCCACCCCCACCAAAAAATCACGTGTACCTAGAACCTCAGATGATGGCTTTATTTGGAAATAGGGTCTTTGCAGATGAAATTAGTTAAGATGAGCTCATACTAGACTAGGATGGGTCCCAAATTCATGTGACGTCCTTATAAGAAGAGGAAGATTTGAAGACAGAGAGACACACACAGAGGGAAGTCAGCCATGTGAAAATGAAGGCAGACATTGCCGTGATGCAGCTACAAGCCATGAAGTGCCAAGGACTGCCAGCAACCACCAGAAGCAAGAAGAAAGTGTATGACTCTCCCTCAGAGCCTGCAGAGAGAGCATGACCACATCGACACCTTGATTTTAGACTTTTAGCCTTCAGAACTCTGAAGAAAAAAATGTTATCATTTTAGGCCACCTAATTTGTGGTAATTTGTTACAGCAGCCTTAGGAAACTAATAAAGCAACCTAAATAGATCAAGCATATACACTCTCTGTCTTCATTTGGCTTAATCATCTCAGAAATGTCCTCTTGCTTAGTGTCCTTAGACAACTTAATTTCCACAGAGCTCTCTGATAAATTTCACAAATTGGAGGCATAAGCAGATTCTCTTAAAAGTGTATGAATTTATTCTTGTTCTCTTAATGCACCAAAATTAGGTAAATAAATCTTATTTAAGTTTAAATAAATTTGAGTTTCATCCCATTTTCTAAGTATGGAACTTTTAAGCTCTTTGAAGTGATGCATCTTATTCATATAAATTAGTAGTTCCAGGTTCGGCACATGCTTGTTAAATTTTACCCAAGTTGTTATTTCCCAATTTATATTGCTTAATTATTCAGGGAAAAGTTGCTCAAGTAAAGAAAATATTCAATCCCTGAATACGTATAGAATACATTTTACTATTGTATAGTCTTCGATAAAGATGAAGGTTTGAAGGTCCTGGTATTTCTTAGAACTGTGCTTCAATACTGAGTTGGCTCTTTGGTGAAAAATGGATGATTACTCCTCTTTCTGGAAATGATAGGCAGTCACTGAGTTCTGCTCAACGGGATAACCAAGAGTGTTTACAGGAAGATCTGAGATGATTATACTTCTCTTTAGATGTCATTGCCCACTCTCGACCATGCCGCGTTAGCACTCATTTCCTCTGACAAAGATGGGAAGCCATCTGTCAGGAGGTGCGGGAGAGGATGGCGTGTCACTTGGAGCCGCAGTAACACCAATGATTTGTGGAAGCTCAGGTCTATTTATCTCCATTGTTCAAACCTTGTGGGCCAGATGCCTTTTCCACTTGTGGTCAATGTCAAGACACAGCTAAGCACACACACTCCATCAGAGTAAGAGAGGAAGCTGCCTGATAGGCAAGGACGTACACAAATGATGTGAGTGGGTTAGTGATGCTTTCCTCAAAGAGGTGAAATTACCTGTTTTTTACCCCAATGCCTGTATTTGACAAAGGGGCCTTGAATCACCATTGCTAGATAGAATGAACGTCTCTATGTTCAGACTCTGTCACCTACTGGGGATATTATTTTTGTTTTTTTCCTGGTAAGCACAGGTGCAAATACCCTACCAAAGGGTTTGAATTTGGTGGTGTGAAATATCAAGGTCACTCTGATTAATCAGGTGCTATATACACAGAAGAGCAATGCAATCGACTTGTTGAATTACAAAAATAGATTTATGTACAATGTTTTAATGAAGACATGTTTTAAGACTTATAAAATAGTTCTGTATGACTATTACAAAGAAGGAGGAAAATAATAAAAGGAATAGTGTAACAAATGGTTATAACAATTGGCTACTTGGAGTGTATCTAATAGGCAAAATAAATCCAAATTTAAGAATTACTTTTTATATATCCCTCAATGGTTTTTATGTCTATTATAAATAAAATACAACTTATTTGATAAATTATATTGATAACTTACTTTGTGCTAGTCACTGCCCTAGACTTGGGGTTTAATTCATTGTTGAAGGAACAGTAGAATAATTTTATTCATTCATTCATTCACTCACTCATATATTCACTCAGAAGCATTTCGGAGTGCATATTCTGTGAAAAGCATTGTGTTAAAGGTTATTCCTTGCCTTTGAGGAAACTTCCTAGTCTGGAACAGGAGGTAGGTAAGAAAATAGTTAACTGACTGGATGGTGAATACACAATGCAACATATAGATGATGTATTATTGAATTGTACACTTGAAACCTACATAATTCTGTTAATCAATGCAATATGATGCTGATTTAGATAATACATGAGTTTTCGTGATAATGAGAATGAGGTGATTAGCTCTGGGGGAATGTGGGAATGAGTAAAAGAAGCAGAGAAGGTAAAGAGTTCACTGAGGAGGCAACACCAAACCTGGAATTTGCAAGATGATTAGCAATTTTGTAAAAGGACATCCAAGACAAAAGCCATTCCGGTGAGAGGGGGAAAATGCATGCAGTGAAAGAGAACAAGGAAACAGAATACTGGGTAACTAAGTAGTTCGATATGGTTGATAGGAAGGTATAAGCTGAACGGATGTGGAAAAAAGAAAAGAGAGATAGGCCAAGATCAAGTAAGATGAAGAGTGAAAAACGTCCACCGAGTTTGGGATTCGGACGTCGCTGGTGACGTAACAAACACTGTTTTAGTGGAGTGAGGAGAACAAAGCTGGAATATGAAGAATTGTGAGACTATGTCACAGGAGGGCAAGGCCTGGTCTATGGTGCTCGAACATAGATGGTGTCCAGTAAATATTCCCTAAATACGGAATGGGCACATTTGTAGTATTTTAATGTAAATACAAGAAACGAGAGCGTATATGGCTTCAGGAAAGAAGATCCTGTTTTGAGGGAGACTTGTAGTATATTTATAGATTCGTTGTCGGTGAAAAAGCAGAGGGTCAAGATTCAGAAAAGAGAGAGTTCAATGTTGAGAGACCAAGTGCTCAGGAGAGGGAGGGCTGGGCAGGGGAGGGATCAAGAACACCAGTAGAAGGATGAGCTCTGAAGCAGAAAGAACATAGCTCTTCTTAGGTCACTTCAACAGAGACACACGTATGGGGCACTTTCATTGATCTGGGGACTGTCAGATTCCTTACAGAGATTCACAAATGGAATCCAAAAACATCCCACCTCTTGTCAACATGCTTAATCTATTGATATTTGACCATTTTGTATTATGATTCTATACTAAGAAACACTTCTCATACTGTGACCCAACATACACACACACACACACACACACACACACACACACACACACACACACCTTGCACAAAAGTTTCAACAAATTTAAGCCTACTATATACTTTTACTTACTATGTGTCATGCCCTGTGATAGTTCACATTTTATTCCATTTTATTGAAAAAGTCTGGTCAAGACCTACAGTGTTTATTTTACTACGGTGGGGTTCTTAAATATTTTTTCTACCATGGACATCTTTGATTGTCTACAGAAGCCTGGGGACACCTCAGAAGAATGCCTTTGAATATATAAAAGACATAAGGTTACAAAGGAAGTCAACTCTATTACAATACAGTAATCAAAATATTAAAAAGACACATTAGCAATGGGCCTAATAACTACGATAATTTCAAAGTAGTGGAAACATAGACTATTTTGAGATATTTACAATTATAATGTGATATGAAGATATTTTAAAGTCTATTGGTTATGAAGTCACAGATGTTACTAATAATACAGTGTTTTGTTACCTACATTCATAATTAAATGCTGAATTTCTCTTAGGGCTAATGAAAATAAAGATGGAACGTTCTCTGCATTAAGGTTTATGAGCCCACTGAGTGTTGTGGCCCACCTACCCCAGGTTAAGGCTCCTGCTAATGATAGCTTGAGAACTGATTCCTGGCTCTCTCTCTGCCTCCTTTCCTTCTCTCTATCTACACACGCCCTGCTGTAATATGTCTTGCCTTTTGTCAAACACACTAGGCATGCTTCTGCCTCAGGGCCTTTGCATTTGCCATGCCTTTCTCTGTCTGTGATGTTCTCCCCAAATATTTATGGCTTGCTTCTTCACTGTGTTCAGGTCTCAGAGATCCTGATTAGGACTGAAAAAGTGTCCCCCACCCATGACTCTCTATCCCTTCACCCTGCTTTATTTCTCATTACAACATTTATTTACCCAGAACTGTATCATAGATTTATTTGCATATTTGGTGAGTGACCTCCTCTTAGAAAGCAAGTTCCCTGAGACAGGGATTCCTTTGATTTAAGGATATCATAGTGTCTGGCAGGTAGCAAGTGCTCAGTTAATATTTGCAGAAACAGAGCATTTTAACAGAGCATCTGTATGGTCAGTGAGTGCTTAGATGTGGGGCACAGCCTATTCTGGGGCCTCAGAAAGGAAGGATGACATCGAGGAGGATGTACTGTGTGGGCACAGTCTTGATGTCATCGAAGACTGGAGAAAGCAGAAAATTAAACACTTCAGTTGGGAAGATGTTTAGTTTCCAATCTAGATAGTGTGAAGTCATGTTTAATGAAAATAAATGGCTTTTTCAGTCATGCCTTAATGGTCTTGACTTTGGATTTTTCTCTCTACTCTCTAAGCTCTGCATTAATTAAGGATTTTTAAAGAAGCAACCCAAAGTGGGTTTATATAAATAACACAGATGGCAATAGAAATATCATGTAGGAATTTGGAAAGATGAGTTCTATTAACAAAGAACTGGGCAGATGAAACTGGCATATAATTTGTATTGATATAACTACATTACTTTCACAAGGGAACTTTGATATATTTTTCCATTAAAACATATTACAACCATTCAAATCCATTTGAGTCTTAACCTACAAATCATTGATTCCACTGATTTTTTTCCCTCATTCAAATTCTTATATCAACCAGACTTGAGATAGGCATGGCTATATGCCAATTGAAAGAGTGATTCTAGATAAAATGTCAGCAAGCCTTATCTGAAAATGCCAGATCTAGGAAGTTATATCTGATGCTAAAATCAGAAACTGACATAATTTTAATTAGCCTTCACTTAGTGAACACATATTTAATAAATGGTCATTTAGTTTGCCCTTTAAGATGTACAGTCAATTGGTTGGTGCAAATTTTTCTCTATGTTACATCCCTTTGTCCTTCATGAGCATATCATAAAACCACGGACATGTACATATGCAGAACAAAAACCCAATGTGATATACAAAACAAAAAACTAATCAGATAATTTATGACAAGCTAAAAATGTAGACATTCGAAGGGTCAGAGAAAGATAAAAATTTTTTCATTCTCTTATCCCACCAATATTATTTGCAATCAAAACAATGCTGTATGCTGTGCTAGATGCTGAAAATATAAAGGGAACAAGTTAGACAAAGGTATCTGTCTCATGGACTTTACCTTCTGACAATGGAGTAGGTAATGGACAAGCACACAAATAAATGAATTCAGATAGTTACAAGTGTTAAGAAGACAATAAAATAGATAATAGCGGGATTTGGTCCACCTAGATCTTCAAAGTCTCTTAGAGTGAACACAATCTAATTTAATTCCTGGTCCTACCAAGCCCTCCTACTTCAAAGTAGCTTCCTGTAGAAGCAAGACAAATTCCTATATTTCCTTACACACTCATGTGTAAGAGAACCTGCGACAGAGAAAATGTTACATTTTGAAATCCTGCCTCCACCCAAAAGTTACTTATTCCAATAAAATTCTTCACCAGCAGGATTTCCCAAATGTCATCCAGTCCCTAGCTCCAAGCCCTGTTGATTTGTCTGAGAAAGCCCAGGTGTGGCATGGGGTATGGTTCATGAGACAAGCCTTCCTGGCTTCCACGTAATTTGGAAGGTGGAGGAAAATTGAAGACACCAGGGACAGCTGCAAGGAAGGCAACTTGGGAATCAGAGGCAAGAGAGTGAATGAAAAATTACTTCCCGACAAAGCAGCCACCCCCAAAATACCTGCCCCAGTATTTCCCACAGTGTAACAATGCCGCCTTATAGATGGCCATCCTTTGAAACATTGTTGAGATACTTCTCCATTAAAGATGCACATTTGCTTCAATACAGAGATTTTTCTTGTCAAGTTCTACCTTAAGAAACTAAGAAGAGATACAATCAGATATTTATCCATAAGGATGTTCATGTCATTGTTACTTCTGATATTGAAAAAGTTTAAGCAAGAATCTAAATAGGACATAATAAGGAACTGGTTAGATCAATTAATGTAAATTATATACATGCTCATGTGTATAGAATTCTACAGAGCTATTACAAATGATGTTGCAGAAGAATTTTTAGTGGCAGGAGAGTGTGTTGATGGTATACAGTTAGGTGAAGAAGAAGTTTACATACAGTATGTATGGTGCAATACAAATTGTGCATATGTTTATGGGAAAATTACTTTGCATGTATATAAACCAAAAGTTAATAGTGGTAAATCGGATAGTTTGAAAAAAAAAAAACATTTTATTTGTGCTTTACTAAAGATTTTTCAAGAATTTCTAAAGCCAACATGAGTTACCTTTCATAATCAGGAAAAGATGTTATTTTGTAAAAGTTTCTCCTTTTGAGTGATGAGCACTTCTTGAAAAAGCAACAGGTTCATCCTTTGACACTTAGGTGGGAGTTAGAGTCAAGTCAGAGGCTTGTGGCTGTGTAAAAAAGGTGTAGACTAAAGGCAGAAGTAGAGAACGGAACTAATAAACAACTCCGGTCTTTGCAGAGGAATAAATCATATGGGGTGTGAAGGGCTCTGTCAAGAAATGGCGTGAAGAAATCAGAGAGGCCTTGGGGATTAGCCAATGGAGCTTTTACTTATTTTGTGAAGAAATTCTTTGTGCAGGATGTGACATTCTCTGGGATGGGCCGGGGTTTTGTGTTTGTTCTGTATTGTTTTGTTTGTTTAAAGCTCCAGAGTTGGTATCTTCTAGGTACCAAATAGAAACCCAACCTCTAGGCTTCCCATCATGGTGCAGAACATTTAGCCACTAGAACCACAGCATGCACCATGGGCACTGGCATGCCTTCTCTATCTGCTCCCCGATCAGAGTTGTTGGAAGGGCCAAAGAAACGTGAAGTACTTTTATGAATATATACTATATATCACACATCCAAAGGAAACAACTAACACGACAATCTCGTGTAAAAATTAAATCTTCACAACCTATAAACACTACACCTAGGTGAGACCTTGAACTAATACTATACTGTTTTTGAGCCTCTGCCTCTGTAATATCATCTGTTAAATGGGGGTAATAATAGTCACTACTTAGCAGGTTGTTACAATGACTGAATGTGACAGTGTATACGGAACACAGAGTAGCATGTCTAATATCACTTTCCACCAAAACCAGGCTATCAATAGCTAAAGACCAAAGCTCTCCAAAAATAGCTCTTATAAATTGTTCAGTAATCTAAATACTTTATTTTTGCTCTTCAGATAGCCATAATGCTATATAACAATGACAGATAGTCTACATTTACACCACTAGAAATAAGTAATTTTGGAAGAAGCCATTTACAGTTGGCTATGGATCTATTCTGTTTATAATATTGAATATAAACACACTAATCCCACAGAGAGGAAAACGTCTTTCCCATTGAATTCTCTATCAAACTGAGACATAGAACGTTAATTCCACACCAATGTTGATGAGTTCGGATTCTAAAAATATTTCTTTTAATGCATCACAAAATACTTAAGTTTGAGGTTAGTCGAAACTATTAGAATATCTTTCAACTTTTGGAACAAATGCTTTATTAAAATGCACATTTAAATGAGACGCATCTCTGAGACCTGATTCTTTAAGTTGCTAAGTCTTCAAAAACAATAATTAAAGCTTCCATCTCATTACTAATAAAATGACAAATTGAATATTGTTTATGCACTACTGAAATTCAAATTTATTTTAAAAAAAAACTTGAATGTTATTGAGTCAAAAGCCAACAGAGATCGACAATTTGCCCAAATCTGAAAACTATTTCTAAATTAAGGATAAAATGGATAGAAAGAAAAACAAAAGCCTTCGCTCTCCATATGAATAACAGCCTGGGGCACTGATATTAGTGGGAAGAAGATCTGGTCTCAAATCTGACATTTGTGACTTACAAGCTATTTGACCTATGATTGCTTTATTTACCTCAGTTTTCTTTTGTTATTAAATGTGACCACCAATGCTACCTTATTAGATTTCTGTGAGGTTAAAATGAGAAAATAAATGTCATTCCCTTGTCCTTTCTTTCTATGCCATGAGGAATAGACTGGTTTTCTGAAAGTTCACTCTGCTCCCAGGCCTTCGCTGACTGCCCTGACTCCACCATATTCCTGCATTGCACATACCTTACAGTGCTTGGAAGAATTACAATTCTTCATCTGTTTTATTCACATCTGATTTGAACAAGCAGACAGGTATTCCAAATTCACAGTGTTCTGAGTGTAAGCGCCATTAATGCAGCTTTGCTTTGGTGCATTATTTTTGCTCCTTTTGTATAGTCCATATTTTTACTATACCTTTCATATAGTAGGTGCTTAATAAACACTTGTTGAGTGAACAAACATGCAAAATCCCTGCAGACCATGTGCGATATGCTTTTGAGAGAAAGATAATGCCTAATGATAAGAGGAGTCAGAGGGGAAAAAAAAATAGGATATGTCAGAACTGAGACAGGAAATACAAGAGAAACAACAGGGCCACACCAAGAATGAGAGTATCTGAAGGACCATGTGGCAGACAGATGCCTCAGCTCACCCTCTCTGACTCTCACCTGCTGAAAATTATGTCTGTGTATTATCTTATTCCTTGAGTTTGGGCAGGACCTGTGGCATAATTCCAACCAAGTAAATATGGCAAAGGTGACACAATGTGCATTATTACATTATATAAGACTGTACTGTCTGTGTTGCTAGAGTCTCTCCCCTCCCCCTTGGTTTTGAAGAAACAGGCTGCCATGAATTCTACAGTCACAAAGAATTTAATGTGGCCAACAATCATATAAGCAGTGAATCATATCCTTCCCCAAACAAACCACCAGATGAGAACTGAGTCCTGGCCAATATCTTGATAACTACCTTGTGAGACCCTGCACAGAAGATCTCCCTGAGCTGTTCCCAGACTCTTGACTCACAAAAACTGTGAGATAATAAATGTGCATTCATTTAAGCTGCCCAGTTTGTGTTACTTTGTTACACAGCAATAGAAAACTAATACTAACCAATCAAGGTCAAGATAGAGAGGCAAAGAAGAAACAAAAAAGAAATGTCAAACATGTGCGCATACAGAAGACAACATAAATATCAGATTTCTCTAAGGCTGTAAAAATTTTATGAAGTGATACTTTTGTAAGACCAGCTCCAACTTGTCTCAAAGTGGCCAAACTCAGGGCCACAGGCAACATAAATACGACATCAGTTACAATTTTCTTGTGAACCACACATCACAATTCTTTCTCAGAGTTATAGCCTTGCATGTGGCCCCAAACAAATGTATTCAAATATGCATCCTGATCACAAGAAGAGATGAACAGAATGGTGCAAATCTTCTGTCACTAATGAGAAAAGCTATAGTGAGTGTGTGGATAACATCACTTTGTGATTCAAGGACAACACATAACTGGGATGTCATCAGCAAGTAGCAATATTTTCTCTACTGATTTGTAAAATCATTACATAAAAAACAACAAACAGAAGACAAGGATAGTATTCAGAGGGTTTGCAAACACCCTGAGGAGTTTTCCTAATGAAGAGGAGGTATCTCTCTAACATGACAGAAATCTCAAAACTAGATAGAAATGTAATATAAAGTAGAAGGACTTAATCCAGCTTAGGACGCAACAGCTCTGTGGGACACTATGGCTAAGACTGCGGCAGACTGGGAATTCTGCCTATAAATGGATCGCAGTCCCCTTTACAGCAGTTTGTCATATAGAAATGTACAGAACCGCAGAGAATCAGGAAGTCCCTTTCCTACAAGCGGGTGGCAGACATTTGTAGCCCTAAGTTGCTGGGAGTTCTCTCTTTTCAAACATCCTAACTCACTCTCTCCTGAAAGGCCCAGAAGATAGGCTGCTTGACAGCCTTGATCTCAGCTGTCATCACCTTAGTCCAAAGTGAAAAGATAAACACACATTCCTCCAAACACTTCCCAGCCCTAAGCTGATTTTGTTAACGAGAGCTTAGTTTTAGAGCATTTGTCATGCGAAGAGGCATCCTGCAAAATACGAGTGATAAAACAAAATCTTTGAAGACATGATGGCTGAAATCGCTGGCAATCCAGCATCAGTTCAGTCTACACAATTGCCAAGGGTTGTTTTGTTTTCCATTGATAATATTTTTGCTTTTCTTTCTTCACTCAAGTAGCAGGCAGCTTTGATGCACCTATTCCTCGTCAGGCACTGGGTTAGCCCTTGGGAGAATGTGAGGGAGAAGCATACTGCAAAGCCTTTATCCTAATAAAATAAGGATGCAGGACCCAAAATTTGACTGCAATACATCCACTGGGTTGTAGAGGATTTTATGATAAAGGTTGAAAAATAATAATAAAAGGATAATTAGTTCTTAAGAGAAAAGGGAATGTAAAATTAGAACTAATATTTTTATAAGCACTAATAGCTAAAGTTCTGTTTATAAGTGAAATATAGACCCATGACCATTACCATTTAAAACGCAGTTATAAAATTATAGTAATTTCCCTTTTTTTGTTTTGTATTTCATCTAAGTTTTTCCACATTATTTATTAATTAGTTCTTAAAGAGATCCCAAGAGTTAAGTATTACATTACTAACATTCTGGTTGTAGAGACATTAGTAGCTTACTTCAGGCCAGTATAGTTGAACTTAAGCTAGAAATAAATGAACAAGGGAGATTAGGTATTTCATTGAGTTCAAGAATTTTAGAGTTAAAGGGACTTTGCATAAATCACCTAATCCAACTTTCATTATATATACAGTATAACCCATAGGATAAATTACATGCTTGAAGGTCACGTAGCTAATCGTCGACAGGTCCCATTTCTAAACCACCTCACATTCTGTAATATTTCTCATTCTTCAGTTAGCCATTTAATATCAGTTACTGCCTAAGTGTTTAAAGCACTGTGTAAGGTGTTGTGATTTCGTGAGCCAGAAACGTGATTTTTGCTAGTGGAGGGTGCAATAAAAGGTTAAAAATGTTGGAACGAAAGTGCCTGGGGACTTAAAGGAGCTAAAAGTGGGAGGCATAATTCTGGTATTCTCTAGCAATCACTCCCAATATGCATGGAGAGGAAAGCGTGGCCGAAGGACATTTACAGGAAGATGATCCACGTGTGTTCTAAGGTGGCAGATGCCTACAAGGGCTGAGGAGTTTGCATCGAAGGTGGGTCCTGCTTAGCACGAGTGCACATGCAATATCGTGAGTGTCGAGGGCCGTGGTCACCGGAGATGGCATGCCCCACTTTGAAGGGTGGCCAGACTCAGGCCTACCTTAATATTCACTTGTGTGTTCATGGGCCCAGTCTTGTCAGATTTTATTTTATTTTATTTTATTTTCCTAAGACACCAACAATATAGATTTTGTGAAATTTTCTGAAGCTCTTAAGTTGGTTGCTGGCCTCATAGGAGCAGAGCAAGAATAAGTTAAGTGTAGCCAATTAGCAAACACACACTATACAAAGATCATCTTTAAAATGATTTGTGCTTAAACTCACTCCTTTCCCTGGGGATCTTTGCATAGACTTGTTAATTGGGTTTCTCTGAATATCCGGTTGTTCACTAGTGATTGCCTAGGCAGCCCAAAGCTTTGAAAACTGAGGAATTTCTAAATGCTGCATTTTTCAGCCAAGCAAATAGCACAGTAATAATATATGTAAACTTATGCCTTTTCCCTTTAATAGCAGTGCCTGAATATCTCATTTGTCTCCTGGGATTAATCTACTCTAATTATAGGTGTTAATGGAGCCCAGTTCTAGAAGTGGCTTCTCAGCAGTTTTTTGATGTCATGTACCATTTTGAAAGGCTTAATGTAGGCCAGGCCCAGTGAAAGGAATTTGCATATATTATCTCATTTATCTAAATAGTCGTTCCATGGGATAAGTCGATTATTGTTGAAATTCTACTGGAAAACTGAGGCTGAAAGAGGTTGAATATCTTTTAAAGTCATGTATCCATTAAGTGGCTGAGAATGATTGGAACCGATTATACTAATTTTAAAGTCAATGCTTTTTAATTATATTTTCTCTATCATGCCAACACAAGTGATCAGCCAGTGAAAAGTTTAATAAGTACCATACACTTTCTCTACCTAACGCAGAACAATCTGCTGGACAGATTTATTTTCAGTTTAGACTAGAAAATCATTTTTTCTTTTAAGTCTAAAGTAGAAATTACTAGGTTTGCTGATATCTTGTATATCAAGGCAACTCAACAGAATAAAAGAAGCTGAAATTTTCAGTCCTTGGGGATCATGATGCTATTATTATTATACTGAGTGTCCCTCCATCACCGTGATATGTACATTTAAATAAAGCAGACTTAGATAATAGAAAACTGACAGGGAAAAAGCCTAGAGCTTGAAATGAAAGTACCAACGTTCAAAATAGTCCTTTTCGTGATGCATTAGTGATGGTATTGGAGGAGGAGGATGTTCGTGCTGTGTATCTGAGTACTGAGTGTCTTCCCTTCCAATCTTGCAGCCAAACTGGCTGTTTCTAATACATGCTCCATACCCTGCTACTTTTGTGATTTGGGGCAAGTAATAACAATTTTAGGCTTTATTTTCTTGACCTCGTAAGATTGGTAAAAAGATTAAATGAAATACTATATATCAAGTACCTAGCAGAGTGGTTAGAACAAAATAGCTACCCATAAATATCACTTCTTCTTCTCCTTTTCCCTTTATCGATTCTCTGCTCATAGAGGATTTTCAAGCCATGGAGACTGGGGACAATGCTCTTAGGGATAATTAATCACAATGGCCCCAGAGATGCATCCAATCGATGAGGATGACAATGACCGCTTCCTAGGTATTAGACACTGTACCAAGTACTTTGCCTGTCCAATAATAATTAACCCTCTTAGCAAACTTGTGAAATAAATGCTATAATTTTGACCACTTCACAATAAAGTTGAACTACATAGAGATTTCATGACTTGTCCAAGATTCACTTGTCTAATAAATTGTGGCACTTGAATGTGAACTTGTTTCTGGCCTGGAAAGCCTAAAGCTGGGCACAGTAGTAGGGAACAGTATAGCTGACTGCTTACCCTTAGTCATAGTAACTGCAGGCACCCTGACATTTTTGAATTAGTGTCCTTACTCTTGACAGTAAAATATTAAATAATCTAGGACAGGGATCCCCATCCTCCAGGCCGCAGACCAGTACCAGTCTGTGGCCTGTTAAGAACCAGGCCACACAGCAGGAGGTGAGTGGCAGGTGAGTGAGCAAAGCATCATCTGTATTTGCAGCCACTCCCCAGCACCAGCATCACCGCCTCAGCTCCACCTCAGATCATCAGGCATTAGATTTTCATAGGAGCCCCAGTCTTTGATGCCAGAAAGTTTGGGGACCACTGATCTAGGATTTTTTCTTAGGTGATAGTTATTTTACCATTTGTATCAATACTGCCCCCCCCCTCAAATTTTTGTTTTCCTCTGTGTTAAATGTACTAACATAATAAAATTATTTGAAAGTGTTCATTTAGAATATGCACAAATATTTTAATTTAAATTTGATCAGTCTCCAAATCAGCATGGTGCTCTAAAATGCAGCAATATTTTGGTAATGAAAAAGTGAATGTGCCAGTAACAATGATTATGTTAAGAGTTGTGCAATATTCTTTATGAAATAATTTTCCCTTTGAAATATTCAATAAAGCTCATTGCCAGTGGTTTAATTATTCTCTGCAAGCACAATAGCATCCTGATAACCAAGAGCACTGTCTTGTGACAACGCTGGTTTCTATGTAATTTTTAATAAGTTAGAGTTCAGAGTGGTGATTTCTTGATATCCCTTAAGGCTTTCTAGTTGTGATCTTATCCAAGAAATATATTTCCTAAAAGTATAAAGGGAGCATTAAATTGTTCTGGAAGACTGAAGCATTCCATTTCTTTCTTACGTTTTTATTTTCCACAATTGGTATTCTGCAAGACCACAAGTGGCCATAACACCTGAAATGACGACACTCTTGCTTAAAATCCCAATACTGTTCAAAAAATTAATAGCTGCACAAAATCACTGATAATCATAATAAAAATGAGAAACCAAAATTCTGCAGACTGAGGAAGGTCTATGTAGTATTAAAACTTCTTCCCTGCAGTTTCAGTTCAGTTCTTCTTATATTCAGCTCTGAAACTTCCACCTGCAGTAATGACGGGTATTCCGCTTGAGAGGATGCCTAATCCTTTTAAAGTTAGTAAAACCAGTTGCTAAAAACTGCCTGTCTCATGAAGCAGAAATCTAGCATTCTGCTGAGTTTTACTGATGGTTTTCCAGGAGCAATGTGCAGGACACACAATTTGATAATGACGTCTATACTGCATCAACAGTAATAGTTATATAAACATCGATCTGGTGTTTATGATTTTTAAAAGTTATAATTTTACAGAGATTATAGACTGGAAACAGATCTTTATGTTTTGGACTGGCAATACAATGGGATAGAGGATTTAACTAAGCTGTGATTCAGAATTAATTATTTGGCTTTAAAAAAGAAAAACATTGATATTCGACAAACACCCTAGGAAATTCTGATCTAGTAGGTACTTTATGCCACGCTGTAAGTTTGTTTTCCTCTGTGTTAAATCTATCAACATGATAGGTTGTAATTTTTGTTTTAAATCTCCTAGGGAAAAAGTAGCAATATATACTATACAATATATGCTATAGTTAACTATGTTAATTATAGCAATGTGTGTAAAATATTACATATATAAATATATACCATACTCATGTTTAACTACATATTATGAATATATTCATATTTTAAAATACACATATATAAGCTATAGCTACATTTTATCTTAGAAATTCCTTATCTACTACTATCCTCTATTTTGACACATAAAATATATCAGGACTGTTCATTCATTACAGCTTTTTTAAATTATCGAATAACTAGAAACAATTTAAATTCCAACACTGGGCGGTTTGATTTAATGAATTATTACATAGCCAAACAATGTTATACTTTTAAGTAATAGAAACAAGATGTTAGATTTCTATAGTTGAAATGAATTAAAGAAAAGCAACCCAAAATATATTGTTAGAGTAGGGTAGATTGTAGCATAATCCAGAAAATTTTAGCAAAGTGATACAGAGAAAGAAGCGTTGACATTTTGTTTTAAAGCCTTGTCTATGAGCTCCATTTTACTATTTTGATTTTTGCGTGTACATATCACTTTTATAATTTAAAAGGGAAAAGCAACAATAAATACAGTAATTCTGATGTTCGTCTTGTATTTTGAATACTACGAGCCTCATATGACGTTGGGATGCTAGAATAAGGTTTCAATCAAATCCACAATGTTAACTAAAAGTTCTGTCCAATTAAAAAAAAAGGAATTATCTTGTTTAAAAAATAATCATACTTCAGTTATCTTTTAAGTAGACTATGTGCTCAAGTTTATTTTATAATACCCTTTCTGTGACGACAAAATGAAATGTCATAAGAAAGTGTACCATTTCAGGCTACCACCTAAGGATGACAGCTTATGAAGATCTGATGAAATACTGACAATATTAACACAACTGTGTGAAATCCAACAAAATAATAATACTACTAATAATAAATGAATGTGAACATTTTCTCCATGCTGTGAATCAATAATAATATTGTGACACTGACAGAAAACTCAATGCAGGCAATTGACAGTACTAAATTGGAAATATCCATCTTTCATGCTGGCAGATACTTTTTTTTTTTTTAAGTAACTATTATATGTTATCCTTGTGATAAGAGGGTAGGAGGTGACAGAGCCAACTGTGAGGACTCTGGAAGTCAAGAGAGCCTTGGGTCCCATCCTAAAAGATGGAAAGATAAGCCTTGAACATACTACTTAACCTCTCCACGTTTCCGCTTTCCTATCATCAGTGAGATGAGAAGAACACTTATCATCTACCCCACAAAGGAGTTGAAAGGCACAACGAGAAAGTCCATTGGAAGCACTTTGAACTCCTCTGAAGTGAGCTTTTATAGAAGTTCAAAGCCTCTCATCAAAGAACACGTTCATACTTTTCTAAGACTTCAATGAGTGGTTTGTGGATGGGATAATGTATAGGTCTGACACTGAGCGCTCCTTTTCATTAAAATAATTGCCACAACAATTTCTTCTCTCTTTTTTCCAAGGATATTATTCACATGCAGCCTTTGCAAATCCCATCGCCCCTTCTCAAATCACTGTGAGGGGTCTCTGAGGCTCATTTTTGGCTCCTTCAGCTGCGGTATTCAGCCAATAGGTATGAAATGTGTTACCCCCTACCTCTCTCTGTAGGCATTACTGGAAAGCAATCTTCTAGGAACAGAAAAGTAGAATATGTTCAGGAAGTCATTGATGACTTCCTGTGCTATGGCCACACTCGAGGCAGGACAGACAGAGCTAATCATTCACACCAGTTGCTCAGTCCAACCTGTTCTGGAATCACAGCTCTTTTTCCAGCTATCCAGCCTGAATTACTGAGTATCGCCAGTGCACTGAGTCTTAGAAAGGAATGTCCCATCAGTCTTAGAAAAGCAATTTGCCTGCTAAATACTGCTAAAATTGCACAGCAATTCAAATATTTCTTCAGATCAATACCTCGAACAGAGGTTCTCAGTACTTGCCCCATGTTAAAATTTCCTGGATGATTTCAACCAAACGGATTAAATTAGAATCTCCGAGGCTAATGCGTCTGCAGAAAGATGTTTTGAGAGTTTCCACACATGCATATTCACAGCAGGACTATTCACAATAGCTAAATGGTGGAAATAGTCCAAGTGTCCATCAATAAATAAATGGCTAAACAAAATGTAGTATAAGCATACAACGAAATGTTATTCCACCATAAAAAGGAATGAATGGAGTACGGATGTATGCTACAATATGGATGAATCACAAAAATATTATGCTAAATGAAAAAAGAAATCAGACACAGAATTTCATATGTTGAATGAATCCATTTATCTGAACTATCCAGAATAGGTAAATTCACAGAGGCAGAATGAAGATTGGTTGTTGCCAGGGACAATGGAGAAAGAGAAATGGGGAGCAACTGATTAATGGGCGTAGACTTTCCTTTTGAGGGATAAAAATGTTTTGGAAATAGGAGTGATGGGTATACAACATCATAAGTGGAAATGAATGAACCAATGAATGAATGAGTAAATGAATAGTTTTCTAGGTATTTACAGAGTAAGAACCCTAATTTAGAGGATCGGACATAGCTATTAGACCAGTACCATTGTAACTGTACAGTGCTGGCTTTGTACTGCCAACTCCATGGATCACCACTCCATTTCTCAAAGCTCTTCTCTGCGTGACTCGTGGGTTGCTCTTAAGAACATCAACTAGAGGGTTGGCTTGTTACAAATGCATATTCCCAGGCCAGACTGTAGACCTACAGACCTGGAATCTCATAGAGGGAGCCAGGGAAGGGATATGCATTTAAAACGTTCCCAATTTTCTCATGTGTTAAGTTTTAAAGTTATGTCTAAGACCCTCTCTAGACCTTTCCTTACTCTTAGCTGTCTATCATTTTTCTGAGCTTTTCTCTTGTTCCAGCTCCTCTGGTAAGTGCCGAATACATTCTTTTAATCTTAACAAATGGTAAGAGAGGAAATTAGGGAGAGAGGAAAAAAAAATGACTTGTCCTAGTGTACATATTTAGAAATGGGTAAAACCAGCAACCAAACTGAGATTTATTTTTCTCAAAAGTTCTTTAACATTTTACTCCTTGACACGCTCACCTTATTCTATCCAATTATGAGGTACTGGCCTGTCATTAACTCATTGCCTCTACCTTCAGGTATGGTTCCAAGAATCCTCTGTACTTTTATATCATCCACACTCCCCAGATAATCACTTTCACACATTACTGGAATCATCCACAGGTGAACCACTATTTTCAATGATCTTTTCTTGACATTTCCAGACCTTTATGACTTCAGGGGGATCTGACCCCTCACCTTTGCCCCATCACATCTTATCAATTCCAAGTCAGTCTTGGATGAGTTCTTCTAATTCTGCCCTGTCTACTGCGTTATATACTTGTTCCTGCCCCTGTCTGTCTTTCCCATAATTTTGGAGGGAGAGGCCATCGCTCCTGTAGCTTCTCACCCCTTTTCACTGCCTGGGCGCCCTCGCTCCCAAACCCATGCCCCCATCTCGGACCCTCTGCTTCTCCACTAGCTCTAATCTCATCTCTGTTTACGTAAATTCTCCCCCCATTTATGAGTAATAATTATATCTGACTTTAAAATGAGTTTTGTTTCTGTGCTCTTAAATGATTTTTTTCATACCTATCCTCTTTAATGTGTCATTACTACTTCCTTCCTTAACTCCACTCTCCTCTTGACGCGATTCTCTTCAAAGTTATTAAAATCCATCTTCAGGCCAAATCCATTTGTCAATGTTCAGTTCTGCCTCAGCATCTGCTCGCCTGACATTTAATCATCTTAAACTCTCTGCTCCCTCGGCCTCTGGAATATGATCAGCTATTGTTTTCTTTTTGTTTTTGTTTGATCGTTTTCTTGTTCTTCGCCTCTACCTAAGCAAATTCCTTAATCTTTTTTTTACCCTCAGATTCTTTACTTCTAAAATAGCAAAAATAATATCTAATTCAGAATGTCGTTACAGAGGTGTAAGGAAGTAAAATGCTTATTTGACTTATTTACTCATTCAGCAGACAGTCATTGAGCATCAACTGTATGCACAGCACTGGGTTAAACACTGAGGTGTAAACATAAAATAGACGTGATCAGACACTGAGGAACTTCACAGTGAAGAGATATCTTGGCTATCAATCATAGTGCCTTATTCATTCATTTATTTTTTCAGTTACGTTTTACCGAGTGCCTATAACATGTTAGGCACATATCTACTCATTGAACAGAGAACAATAAACAAGTCTGAACCCGTCACTGCCCTCAAGAAGCTTACATTTCAGTAATAATAGTCATCTAGCTGGCCAAATAATATCAGGGAATGGTAAATGCTATGAAAGAAAAAATGAGTAATTAAATACAAGGTTATGTCACTGAGGTGTGCTAGAAGTGGGGTCAGGAACTACTTCTCTGTGGAGGTGACATTTCGTCTAAGACCTAAATGATGACAAAGAGAATTAGATGTTCAGAAAGAGTATGACATGAAGGTGGTAATAAGGTAAGTGCAAAGGCCCTGAGGTTCGAATGAACTTAGCAAGTCCGAGGGGCAGAAAGAAGGTCACAGGAGTTTTTTGAATGACAAAGAGATTAAGTAAGAGAATTTGGAGAGTTCTCAAATGCCACGCAAATTAAAGAGTCTGAATTTAATACTAAATGCAAAGGAAAATCACCAAGAGGTTTAGGTAGGAGAAAGTGACAATCCAATAAATTCTTTAAAGGATCCTCTGAAAACTGTGCGAGTAACTGATTGTGCTTGAGGAACAGTGGAAGAATAGTTATGAGTCTATTTCAGTAGACCAGGCAAGAAACTGGGGTAGCGGCAACGATGATGGTGTGAAATGCTCATATTTTGGTTAGGGTATATGGTATATACTATATTCTTATTCATTTACTTGGGGTTTCATATTGTATATACAAAGATTAAGTTATGTGAGCTCTCAGACTTTGTTTCGGTCATTTCTCCACCCCCTAGTTTCCAGAACAGTGCCTGACATACAGTAAGTGCTAAACAAGTGAGCATTATCGAATAAATGAATAAATGGCTTAGGCGTAGGTACTGAGATAAACCCCTAAGTTTTTAATTTGATAATTTGGGTTGAGAGCGTATTCCAAACTGAGGTGGGAAAGACTAGAAGACAAACAGGCTTGTGGGTAGGAAGCAAGAGTTCTATTTTGGGAACATTAGGTTTGATATGCCTCAGAAATTGGACACTTTCATACTGTGTCTGAAGCTCACGGCTGGAATTTTTTTTTTCATTTGTTCAGCTTTGTCTCAAGTTTGCAACAGTGGGGGGCTCCCTTAACGTCTGCAAGTATGTTCCTCAGACTCTTAGTTATCGGCTTAACCTGAAACCTGTTAGAAATGCAAATGTCTGGGCCCCACCCCCAAACCAACTAAATTAGGAACTCCGGCAGAGGCTCTAATCATCTGTACTTGAACTGATTCGTGATTCAACTCTTCATGATTCTGTTGCATGTTGAAGTTTAAGAATAACTGTTAGATATAATCATCAGAAAGAGTTGAACAGTAAATAGATGATTTGGGCTGACTATTCAAACTAGCAAAACGTTCCGATTTTTTTTTTCTTGCCTCTCATCAAATCTCCCTTTATCCATCAGCTAGCTTTCCCTAACTGCTTTAATTAGTTTGTCTACTGAATTGAATGTTTTTATATTCTTTGAAATTATATAGCGATGGTAACAACAGAACTTTCCAAAAATAATTTTAGCGTTCCAAAACACCCTCTCATCTGTTATTTAATTTTAGCTTTGGAGCAGCTACATAATAGTGGAGATGAGAGTGTACGCACCACATCAGGTATGAACATATTTAGGCATTATCTCATTAGGATATTTATTAACATTCACATGAAAATTCAGGTAGAACTGAGACAAAAACATCATTGTTGGTAAATATGGAATAAATAAACCTTGATCTTGAGTTTTCCTCCTAACACTTTGGTGCAATCTAGTGTATAATACATGCTCAAATATTCAATGACTGAATGAATAATTCCTGAAACAGATATTGCAGGATTAAAAAAAAATGTACAGACTCACCTGAGCAAGGAAAAGAGAGGGAGACTGAGAGAGACAAAGACAGAGAGATAAACCATAATAATATATAACCTGTTCTTTTATTTAATTAAAGACTCACTAACCAGCTCTTCATATCCAGCAACATGTGAATATTTGGGGGGAGGATAAATAAATTATAATCTGAAATTATTAACTATCAGTTTCTTCATCTCCTTAAGAGAATAATTGATATAGTGCTCTATAATTCTTGGTGCCTTTAGTCTTCTCATACTGTCAATTGTGCATCTGGAAGTGTTTCAGCGTGTCTGTATTTTGACCTCTGTTTTGAATCACCTGAACAATGCAAAAAATCAGCAACAAAAAAAAACTGGCAAACTCTTCCTCACTGTGAGATCGCTTCTTGCCAATTTCATCTGTCTCGCTTTATTTTAAAACCGAAATAACATCCCTTCCTCTACTGGAATGCTTTTAGCCTATCAGACGCATGATGATAATGAAACATTCCTTTATTTGCATAAAGCTGTAGAATTTTCAATGTGGCTTCAAAATATATTGTCAGACTTCGCTTAGTTTAGGAAACCCTATGCACAATGGTTTGGTTTTTATCTGAACCAACATTAAAACTTAAGAAGGAGCATTATTTCATTCGTAGTTCGAGTACTAAAACATTAATGATGCTGATAATGATAATAATAACAGCAAGCATATTCTGAATGCCTACTGTGTTCCAGACACTTAGCTATGATTTACCATGATTGATAACATTTAACCAGCCCATAAGTGAGGTACTATGTTTTCCCTCTTTGCATTACCCCTGGTCAAACTACAGATCAGAGCGTTTAAGTAATCTTCCAAATGACACTCATGATTAGTAGTTAAACTGTGATTTGAACCCAGAACTGTCAGACTCCAAAACCTGTGGTAAAAACCTTTTCTACTTCTGCCTGCTTAAAACAATCACCACCATATCTGTGAATGCCTGTCATCGGAGTTAATGGTTCAGACAATGAGAAGACCCATTTAGATCATCTAGTCAAATGCAATGGGTCTATTCTAATTATATTGATGAACTATTGGGCTGTGTAGACATAAACACATCCAGCTAGAAAAAAAAAAGTCTTGAATTTCCTGATTTAAAGGCTAGTCACAAACACACACCAGTTCTTCCTGTTACTATTGTTGACAATCTCAAATTTTCGCATCATTTAATTCCACCTTTAATCTTTCAGTTTTTCACACACGCACACCCCACTCCCATCTAATTTTCTGCCTCTAGCTACTGGTTTTGATGCTGAAACTCTTGTTATTTCTCACACACACACACACACACACACAGACACACACAGACAGACACACACACACACACAGAGGAGCTTGTTCAGCTCCTATAACGTAGCAAGTCCATTTTGATCATGACGGATATAGCCATGATGAAAAGCAGTCTCTTTTCTTATGGGCCCTAAAGTCAGGTGGGAAAAGGGAGACATGTAAATAAATAAGGGATTTGATCTAAACTCAGCTCTTTGCAATTTGTCTTGGCTGTCACCCTGGGTGTCAGTTGTCCTGGTTCTTCCTGGCAAAAAAAAAAAAAAAAAGTCTCCTGCTTCTACTTTTATCCAAAGGAAAAATATCCTGATGATCAGACATTTGACTGAGTGTTCAAAGAAGTACAAATCTGTGTGTGTGTGTGGATGTGTGTGCATGTAAGATATGTGGAACAGAATGGCTTATCAAACCTCAGTATGTGACCAACATTTAAAGCTGATAAAGCATAAAAAAAAAGACAGTAACTGTAAGAAGATGGGATGGTCAGGAATTTAGTTCTGAGAATTTTGACCTTGCTTTCAATGTTTCCATCCAAGGATTCTCTTGCTTTAAAAAGCTACACCTAACTATACTTTCTTAGAAGGTCTATTTGAAATACTCTGGGGTTTTAATGTACGAGTGAATTGTCCTAATCTATGAGTTCAAGATTATATTTTAATTTTTTTTTTTTTTTGGACAATCTGGTGATACAAAGTCTTCTCCAGGGGATCACAAGTAGCTGTTGATAATGTAAGTATTGTGGATTGCTTTATGCTATAAGTCCTTAATTTAAGCTAGAGATTTTAATTATATGTTTAATGTTGTTTAGTATTTTTAAATGACATGCAAAAAATTCAGTTTCTGAGAAAAGGCAAACAATTAGATATGGGGATTGAAAAAAACTTCAGAATCTTCTAGCTGTCACACTTCCTTCCGGTGTCCACTATAGGTAGAGCTTATCAACAAGGGTACATTATTTTATTGAATCCAGAAATGGTCTTAGAATCTTTTTCTACATAGAGTTTCAGGCATTCTCTGATAGTGGATGTGAGTGGGCCTATGACATTGAATCGATCTGCCATTGCTCTGTAAGTCAAACTCTTTTATTTACAGAGGACAAGACTGATTCTCAGAAAGATGTCGTGACTTTCTGAGGACAAGCAGATAAGTAGTCAAGTTGCCACCACATCCAAGGTTGCATGTTGTCTCTCGTCATCAGCCCAGCTGCTTGGTACAGAGAGATAATCTTAGGCAAAAGGATGATTTTTAATTGAGGTCTCAGCTGTTCTCACATCAACTTTAATATCGACAGGTTTCCATTGGCAGAGCTCCTCCCACCTTCATGATGATTTTAGAGTTAACTGCCAAGTTTGCAGTTTGCTGCTCCCGTTTTTTGCAGTGACTATTCTTTGTTTCGATATAAAACTTGATTATAATATCAGACACAAAGGAAAGGAAATGCGTAAAACACCTTCGATGAGTACATTGAAGGGACTCTGGCTTTGAATCATTGCTTAGTTTTAAATGGAGAACCAAATGATGTTATATACAGAAAAGAAGAAAAGAAAAGAAAATATGAGCCATATTTTCTGAAAAAGGGAAAGCTTTTTCAGAAAGGTTTTATTCAAGATGATGTTTCATATGGATCTGCTTACACATCTCATAGAGTATTAGAAAGCAGATTCGTCAGTGCCATTTCAGAGGCAGACTGGATTCCATTGAGAAGGAATCCCCCGTGCCGAAGTCACCATCTTCCACTGACACAATTATACTCCTTTGTCATAAACATCACTGAGAATCCTAGATTTGACACAACACTGGAAGGCAGCGTGAGGGTTACCTATGGACTTTACCATTATCCCAGTCTGACGCATCTTACTGGTTTTTACTCTTTCCAGTCTCAGAAAATGGTGGCCCCACTCTCCCGGTTACTATACTCAGAACGTGAGAATTATGTCCAACTCCTCCCCTTCTCTCATCTGCAGATCCAATTCCTTAGCAAGTCCTCGGGCTCTACCTTCACAACACATGCTACCATCACCCTCGTCTCCTGGTCTTCACTACTCCCCAACCCTAGGAAATGCTGCTATCTCTTCTCACCTTGACTATAGAATGGTAGCCTTGCTTCTCTTCCCTCCTTGCTCCAATCTATTTTTCATATGATGGTCAGTGAGATTTTCCTACAACCTGAATCTCATAATGCCACTTCAAGGCTTCGAATCTTTAAATGGAAACTCATCACAGTCAGAATAAACCCTCCTCCCTTCCATAGCTGACAGATTTCTGGACCCTGCACACCCCCTCAGTCTTATAACATTTTTCCTCCCACTCATTATGTCCCTGACATGAAGATCCTTTCAATTCCTTACACATTGTATGCTTTTTCCTATCTCGATGCATCCCCAAACAGATCCTTCTTCTAGAAAACACATTTTTCTGTCCTTCACAAGGCTGGACCCTCCTCGTCAGGTCTTGGTTTTAACATCATCTCATCAGATGACACCGCTTAGAGCAGATGCTGTCAGCCCCCTGCCCGCATCACCTTGGTCTCCCTTTTATCTTCCTAAATCAGAACTCCCAGTGTCCTTTTACTTCCAAATGCCTGAATCTGTGTCTCTTGACCCAAAGACAACTTTTAACTATCAGAATGGCTTTGACTGTACATGGAGGGTTGAAAAGTGCCTATTGATTGATATAGCCCTCCATCCTGGAGTGCAGCCTTAACCCATGTCTGATGGATGAGGTGTATAAATGCTCCAGCTCCCTTGATTCATCATGGGCCCAACTCTGAAGCTGAATTACAATTCCCTCGGGGCTCTCCTGCAGCGGGGAGCCAGAGTCACCCTCTGAGAGTCTTTGATTAATACTGCCCACTCGCGTGCCCTCTTTCCTTTCCTGGCCCTATTCCCACTTCCCTACCACCTTTCCCCGGGAATACCTTCTAATAAATCACATTGACACAAAATCTCATCTCAGGATCTGCTTCTGGGAAAGCAAGCTAAGAGACTACTCCAACTTTTACCCAATTATTCTCTAGCAATGCACACCATTTATTTTCTTTCTAGCATTTGTCATAAGCTGTTATTATAGATTGAGTTTCTTGTTCATTTATTAATTGCCTGTGTCACCATGGACTGTGAACAAATTGAGGGCAGGGATTGTATCTTTTAACTAGAAAATCCCAGCACTGAGCATAGTATTTGGCTAGTAGTAGTTGCTAGCTAATACTTGCTTAATGAATGATTTAATAAATAGCAAAACCTTTCTCAATCCCCCTCGTGATCCAAGCTAAATTACTTGTCCCTTCTCTGGTTTCTATGGCATCCATAAACTAGTTTCTGATTAGAATTCAGATTTTCATGGGGCTTCACTATAATGGTAGCCTTCTTTGGGCATTCTGACATGTATTCTGTCCATGTGACAATTCTAGTTGTTATAACATGTTATTATCCTGTGAGAGGTAGAATTAAGGTAGAAATACAATCTTTTATGAAATTCTAGACAACATCTTTGTGAGAAAGATGCATCATCTCTGTTTCTGATATGGGAAATCTAAGATTCAGACAACAGAACGTGCCCAAGGTCACTCAACTGATAGGAGGCGAAGACTGTTAGAACCCGAACCTCCCAAGACGCATGCTCTTAATTCTCATCAAGCTGCCTCTGTCCTATGTAAACTTTGGGAACCCTCTTGAAAATTAATCGAATGGAAAGAGCGAGCTTCTGGGCCTTCAAAGTAAATAACCAAATCCTATAATGCCATGACTTATTTGAGCAACTACTCAACTCCAGCTGGCCTGAATCTTCAAAATGCCACCACCACTTTCTGCTCTTGGCAGAGCCAGAAACTTAGCACAGGCTTAGCTGACCCCCAAATTGTAGTTCATTTTCTGCCACAGATGAAGAATACTAAGGATAAAGAAACGTCTTTGCTTTCGACTCCCCAAGAACAGTGGATATGCTGAGATTAAGGATTTATATGAGTGTATGTGGGGGCAAGGGGGGGCAGTTAGAAAAAGTGTTCTGATGCTCAGCTTTCCACAAAATAAAGTTTGGCTTCATGGTCCAAAGAGACAACAGCGAGGAAGGCATAAAAAGCTAAGGGGAAGGATTGAGGGATAGCACTGAATTGTTAACGTATTTAACTACGTATATTTATCCAATATTCACATACAGCAAGGATGCACTTGATATGAGAAAGACACACCAAAATAAGAACCAGAAAGAGATCTTCCAACACCTGTGTGAGAATAGAGATCATCGTGTAGTGGCGAAGTGGTGACAAATGTCATGTAGAAGTTAATCACATGTAGGAGGCTCACTGCTGAGCTTGAGTGCTGGCTCTACCTCTTACTGTGTTACTTAATCTCTCTGTGCTTGAGTTTCTTCATGTGTAAAACGAAGGTAAAAATATTATATCCATCTCCTGGAGTTGTTCATAAGATTAAATGAATTACTACTTAGAAAGTGTTTGGAACAATGTCAGATACATAATGAGCACCACAGAAGTTTGTTCAATAAATAGATCAGAGCTAGAATAAAATAGACATAAGATACTATAGGCATGCAGAAAAGGAAAACGTAACTCAGCCTGGCATGAAGTTACAAAGACCAGAAAAGGATCATGGAAATCTAACATTTGAGGTGAGTCTTAAGAGATGACTTGAAATTCACTAATGGAAAAAATAATAATAATAAAAGGAAGAGAAAGAGGGAAACAGGCAGAAGGAAGAGAAAAGGCAAAAGGAGGAAGACGAGAAGCTACTTGTTATATACCTGTGTACATAACCCAGGTATGTAGGAAGCGAGGAGTGGAGTTAGAAGGCTCTTGGATAACAGGAGTTAGGTCATAAAGGGCCTTGGAGGATAAAAAGGGAGTTCTGACTTTATGTTATTAATGAAATACCTTTGGAGAACATTGTGCAAGAAGAATTTCATAGTCAGATTTGTAGTCTACAAAGATCACCCTGATCACAACGTGGAGGATGGATTTTATTAAGTGGAGTTGGGAACATGGAAATCACTTACTGGACTGCATGAGTGATCCAGGCAAGAGTGGCAAGAACTTGAAATGATGAACTATCATGGGAAAGGAGATTTCTAGGAAATAATAGCCGCCGACAAACCGATTTTGCTTGCAATGGTCGAATTTGTAGTAGCTTATTTTGAGTGAAGGTATTGACCTCTGAGACAGAGAGAGAGAGAAGCACAGTCAAAAATAACATTCACAATCAGAAATTGGTACTCCAAATTAAGAGCCAGCAGTCTTTACCCATTTGTTTCGTATAAAGGCAAGTAAATACACATTCTTTGTTTCTGACTTTTGAATACATTGAATAAGCCATCGATTTTTATGTAGCCCAGAACACCGAAGAAACAATGATACATTTGAAAGATCTAAGGAACTGTGTAAAGTACCTATAAATAAGATAATTAATTCAGTAAGACTATAATAATAATTGTTCAAGTTTCTCAAGCACTTGCTCATTTCCATTATGCTAGCAATTTGTGTATATTATCTCATTGAGTCCTCTCGATAATCCAATGAGGTAGATATTGTTCGTTTCATTTCAAGGATAAAAAAATAGAGTTTTAAAGAGATTTAAATGCTCATTTCAAGTAACAGAGATGTCAAATAGCAGAGTGAAAACTCAAGTCTTTCTGAATGTGAGGCAATCCATAATGATGATGCCTGTGATGTCAGCACTCGTCACATTTGTATTTGAGTTTTAGGAAAATAAACATAAAACTTCTCAAAACTTGCTGTGAAAAGAAAAGAGATTGGTTTTATTATTAGTCTATTTTCATACAAAATTATCCCTCAGTTTTCATAGAATGATGTTTTTATTACGGTCCAGCATCTGCTAGAAGCTAACAAATTATTACTTGAAAACAGAATGCCAAGCAAATAAACAAAATGAAGAAAATAAAAAATGTTGAGGACAAGCCAGACTGACCATTTGATAACAGTTCCTTATTAACAGGAAGGGATGTAATGTGGTGGAGACAACTTGAATGTCTGGGGTCAGCAGGATGGAATTTGAATCCTTGCTCTTCCATTTTCTACTGGTGAGATATCAGGCGAGTCACATCATTTCTCTAAGTCTCAATTTCCTTATCTATAAAATGGGATGATAGCTACCATAATGCAGGTTACTTATTAAATAAGATATACAGGCAAAGTGCTAAGTTTAGATATAATCATTGTAGATCATAAAAATGTCATTGTGATGATAAAAATGATGGATATTCTAGTTTTTCTTTTTTTTTCTTTTTTTTTTTTTGCAAATATGACTGACTAAAAAACTTGTATTATTGAATTTACCTAGCCAAAATAATATTCATGGTGGCAGTTTCCTACTGTTTTATGTGTACTTTTGATTGGAATTGCTATTCATTGAGGAGTGCATTAAGCTGCCTTTTAATTCTCTCCTGAGGATAATGTCACAGTCTGATGTTGGAGTAATCTCAGGCCCTGAATGAAAAAGGTAGATTTAAAAAATCTCTTCGGTAGTTATTTTTGTACCATCTATCCTGTGTACAACATAACAATCCTGAAGCTAAGTTTTAAAATATATTTTAAAAGGTCACTTTTAATGAATCGGGCTTTTCACGTATCAATCTTTCTACATTTACATTTTCTGGAATTTCAACAACAGAGCTTTCTTTAACTGAATAAATATTCAAGCCTCAGTGTATACTTTGAAATGACTATTTGCATAATAATGTAATGTTTTTAGATGAAAATAGAGTCTCTGGCTGCACATAAACAGGTTTTGCTGATCTTTTAGTGGGACCAAGCGAAATACAGAGGCCTTTAACATCAAACACAGTGCTCCCCATGCTTAGGAAATTTTGTACGAGGCTGACATTTTCCATTTTAACATTTTCTTACTTTAATAATAATGCCGCTATGCTTTCTTTCACAAATTAGCCACTAATGTTCCACAAAATTAATTTGGAAGACATAGATCACTGACAGAGTTCTAAATTAATGAGCTTGACTTTGTCTTGAAGGAGGCAGGCGGGAACAGAAAGTTTTAGTGTGTTGTCTCCTGCTTCGATCAAGGAGAAAAAGAACATTTCTTTCATATGTGGTCTTTGCGTCTGTGAGATATTTGAACTAGAAAGCAACTCATTCACCAATACTTTCTGAACACCTTTTACGTCAAGCACTGTTTTCAGGATGGAGTGGGATGGACAGGGAAGAGATAAGAGAATGCACAGAGTATAGTGGTCCCTGGCCTCAAGGGTTCTCCAAGTCTGGTTGGGGAATTTGAATAGGAAATCATTCCTGGCTGTCCACCCAAGAATCAAGTCAAATATCCCAAGACTGTGAGATATTTGAAATAAGGCACCCCAAACCATCTCCATCACAACCCCTAGCACAGTGGACTTTAATTGGGTGGACAGCCAGGAATGATTTAATCCAGTCTTGTGCTTGGCAATTAGGAAGGGCTTCCTGGACAAAAGTCATTGCTAAAGCTAAAATGTGAAAAAAAGAAGGAGGTTGACCCGGAGAATTGCGGTGGGGGGAGAGTCGTGAGGGGTATCTATCAGGCAGGAATAACAGCATCTGCAGATGTCCAAGTACAGGTAGATTTTGTCTTGATAAGGGACATACAAGTACTTCAGTATATAGGGAAAAGTTCACAAGATAGTAAATCAAGAGGTTAAGCCTGAAAACTGAGGAGGGGCCTGGTATACCTAGTTAAAGAGCCTGGCTGTGGTTTTATAGAGGAGCATGGTATAATCATAACTTGGCTAGACTGGGCAAGAAGGACTAGAAAGCTTTAAGGAAGATGATGGAACGTCTTAGAAGGTTGCTTTAATAATCCAAGTGAAACATGGTTTTCTAGCAATAGAAAGAATGGAGTTGATGTATTAGATCAAAAAATAGTTGGGATATTTAATGGATAGTTTTTGCTGGTATACTAGTTATAACAAGTAAGGGCCATGGGGACTGCCTCCATCTTGGCAAACCCAAGGAATCCATCTATAAGTTTTTTATTTCCTCCTTCATTCTGATTCCTTCTTTAGGGTGGCCTGGGTGACTCACATAAACTAGATTAGAAATTTACAAGGAAGAAAGAGAAAGCAGTTCAAATGATGCGGGAGAAGAAAAGATGGAGATTGCATGGAAAAGACTGGGATTCCGGGCATCAGAACTCAAATTAGGCATCACCCCAAATAGCCGCATGATTTTCAGAACTCTCCTTGGTTTTGGATGTGACTTAAAAAGAAAGAGTTTAGTAAGACAGCTAAACTGAATATGCACCTTAGTTCTGCCCTATTACTCTTTTTTTTTTAAAGCAAAGCTCATTTGAGTTTACCTTTTTGAGTACCTTACTCAATAATTAAATCGGGTGTGTTGGGGGAAGTGTGGGTAGCAGCTTTTCATACTCTATTTAAGGAGATGGGCCACCAGAGAGTATCATAGGCTCACAGACTTTTCAAGCTCTGAGTGATCTTAAACACTAAGATAGTGATTCTCAGCCTTTTCTAGAAATGGGCTTTTTCCATCAAATTAGCATTTGTATGGAAACCCAAAGTGCCAAATATGAGAAAGATGAAAATGTTGCTGCTTTGGTTGAAGAAGGCACGAGGACCCAGCCACTGCACCCACGCTCATATCACGAAGAACAGGAATTCTGCAGAAACAAACGACATGCTGATGTGCACCCTCGTACTCATAAGCTAAGAGGTGACTTTTTGCTAAAGGAAGGACAACAGTCAAAAGTGTTCCAATGATAGAGCACTTAGAAACCATGCTATTGATACTATAACGCTTTCAAATATCCATAGATTTCATTCTAACAAATGGACCAAGGGCAATTTAAATTGCAGAAAGAATATTTCACATGTAATAATTATCTGTATGTATGAAGGAATCCAAAGCTATCAAAATATGATCTGCTACTCTTGATTTCTGTTAGTAGATGTTTGCTATTTGCTCATTCAAATGATCTTCTTACAGAATTTCCCAGCAGACACAAATAACTTGAAAAGAAAACTTAAAAATGTAAAAGCTCTATCTACATTTTATCCCCTGAAAAGGGGGAAATGGCTGCATTATTCAATTTGGGGTAGGAGCATATCGACTCAGCTTGAAGAACTGCTACTTCCTAAGAGAATGGATTGAGAACAAGTGTTTTGGTCTGGTCACCTGATTTTAAAATATAAAATCTGACAAATACAGAAGGTCCTTCTGCAAGGTCATTAACCAAAAATTTATTTATTTTTTTCTGCAGCAGTATCAGACAGGTCACGGTCAGACACTAAAGACTTAGTCTTTATTCCAGAAGATTTATGGCCTAACACTTCATTCTTACGTTGATGGATCAGATGAATCTGAGACATTGTGTTGAGCTATTTTACTCTTGTTTTGTCTTTCCAGGTGGTAGAGGGACAATCAGATAGGAAAGAATTGCCTCTCCTTTCTAAATACTGAGCTTGCCCTTTAGACACAGCAAAAGCTATTGGCAGGCAGTCAAAAGAACCGATTCATGCTTTGAGGCACAGAATTTTAGGGGATGTGGCATTACTCATGCAACTTGTTCATCTGAGTTCCTAACGTGTTATTTACTATTCTCAGGGTGCCAGTGCTTATAAATAGTTCTTGGAAGCAACTATGCTAATGTTGCCCAAAAGATTGATGAAGCCCAAAAGAAGAGGCCTGGTGGGGGACTTCCTGTCTTTGATCATAGGGGTGGGTACAGAGGGTATACACATGGGCATGGTTTTGGTTTCATAATCGCTGCAAGGTGCTCTTGAGAAGCCTGTCTAGAAGACTGGGCTCAATGGGAGCAATAAAGTCTTTCTATAAATGAAGCAGCAGATTGCTAAAAGGCTCATAATGAAAGAAAATAGGACAGAAACTATCAGTAAGATAAAAAATGGAAATAGTTATCACGTGGTTTGGCAGCAATTTATCAAGAATGGGAAAACAAGTCATTAGCAATCAAAAATGGCTCTTAGGATAGGACGAAGCAGAGAGGTTACCCTATTCAAGCATTCACAGTGTTTATGCCCTTTCTCTATCATCACCCCAAACATAGTACTTATTTTACTATTTTTCTTTAAAGAAACATTACTACCCTGAAATGGTAGAACCCAAAGAATGCTTCTTCTTAATCAGATAGCATTATTATTTGTGGGGACGGTATTACTACTAGTAATTTATCCTGAGGCAGGTACCACATAGCAGTCAGGCACATAGTCTCAAAGACAGACTGCTGCGTTCCATTCCCACTAGATACTTTTTGAAAGTTTTTCTTAACCTTTCTGTGCCTTTCTTTCATCATCTATAAATCAAGATAATGGTAGCACCTTTTGCTTCAGACTGTTGGAAGAGTGAGCGTCTCCATGAAAGCACTGAAAATCGTCTCTGCTGTATTATAAATACTATATTAGAGTTGGCTATTATTATTTATTCATCTGTAAAAACAAAAGCAAATTATGATAATAGCTAATATTTATTGAGTGCTTACTGTGCATCAGATATCATGACAAGCATTCTGTAGTCAAGTATATCTTTGAGGCAGCCTGTTAGAGGGAATCATTGTTATCCCCATTTTACAGATTAAGGCACTGAATGGCAAAGCCCAGGACCGAAGCTCTGTATAACCACTCTTTACCACCTCTTGAATATGAATTTTGAAATCTCTTTTCCAGTCATTTAAATACTTCCTTCATCTTGCAGAGCAATTAAAGAAATGAATGTATTTTACTTTTAGAAAAGCTCAACCAAAGAAAGAAGAATTAAGGCTGCTATTTTTATTTAATTCAGCTCAACAATTCATATCTCCATAAGCCATGGCGGGACTCTCATTGCATTTCATTTTAATGTCATTATTTTACTAGGTAGCTTGTACATGTAAATATTTTATAGAAACTCTTCTTCTGTGCCATTAGGATGATGGAGGGTATATATACTAATGGAATTCTAAGATCCTATGATTTTTCCTTTAGAGTCAATTGTCGATTATCTACAGCACAGTTATTATAAGACAAAGCGAATCTCACTGCCATATTTTCCTAACAGTATCACTTTCTTAGATGGAGCATTTTAGTGGCAATAGCTTTATGAATAACGTGGCTAGATTACAGTGTCTCATTTCACTGTGTCATTGCCAAAGCCAATACAGGCAGATTCTTAAGGCACTACTTTGTTGACAATAAAGAGTAACACTATTTGTTGTTACTCTTACTTATTACCGATAGTACATCCAATGTTGAAAGGGATAATTAAGTAAACAAATATTTTTTTTTATTGTTATTAATTTGACATCTTCTAAGAGGTACTCGATCCCTCTGATTCTACTGATGTGATCTAAGTGTTTGCCCCATTATCCCCCAAGCGCCTGCCTCATCGGTCCATTTATAGACCTACTACTTCTAGAGAAGTTCCTCTTACTGTGGGTTGTTACTAATAAAATGTATGTCTGGTAGAGGCAACATGGTTAAGAGAAATTGCTGCTGAATTGTCTCCTGTGGAAAACCTGACTTCTTTCCTGTATCACCCTAGCTCAGCGAAAGCCATTTCCACCCAACCAGTCACTCAAGCCAGGAATCTGAGAGTCATCTTTTGACAGTGATGGTGAGAAAGGATGCCTCTTGGCATCATCATATTACCCGTATTCTTTGAAATGGGTAATTGACATTCACATAAATTCTATTGTAACAGATTTAAGACGAGCAATGTAACATTTATTTATTTTCAAAGAGCAGAGCACCAAGCTACCCCTATACTGAAATCTGGAGCTGCTATTGATCTACCAGCTGTTTCTCTTCCTATACCCAAACCCATGAGAGTTCATAACTTCTTTCTCTATTATACAGCTGTATCTTGTTTATGCTTCTATTGTTGCATTTTTTACACTATATGTATGTTTGCATACACGTATGCACATATGTGTATGTGCATGTGTGTGTATGAGTGTGCATGTGTCTGTTAAACTGGAGCTTTCCACAGGCAAGGTCTTATTCATATCTGAATCCCAGGTTGTACAGCACAGTTTCCGATATATGGTAGGACAGGGCATACCCAATAAATTCTTGCAGAAGTAACTGATGATGACTAAAACGAACAGACTATGGGTTTGCCTACAGTTTTCACATGAGCTGGGAGAAATCACTTAACTTCTTTCTGCTTCTGCTTATTTTTTTATTAAAAAATAAAAACATAATCATACATGACCTATGAAAGAGATACATTGTGAAAATCCAACTACAGAATATTCGTGAAACATTCTATACACTGCGAAGCACCGCGCCTATGTGTGAAAGACCGAGATACTGTGGACCCAAATCACAGAGGAAAAAGGAAGGAAAAACTACTCTTGAAGGATGAGTGCTTCTTGGAAACCATGTCTCAGTTAACAATCAACATTTTAAGGAAGAGTTTAGAAATCTAAACGCAAAGCGAAGAATCTTTATTTCTCCCTTTGGGATATAACATTTAACAAATTAATTTAGAATCCTTAAAGACCGACGGCGCTTAGAGGAAATTGAGAAAACTTGTGCTAATCACTTCTAACTTCACCGTAGAAGGTCATATATCTAAAGGTTACTACAAAGGAAAAATTCAATTACAAGGGGCGCCTAATAGGCTTTACTTAAAATAGCACAGAACTATAATGTCTTCAACGCTGATGAAAGTTGTTGTATTTCCTAGAGTTCTGTGAATGAATTGGTAAATACATCTACTTTCTCTAAGCACAATTAACCAATGTCTGCAGAACTCAGGAGCCCAAAGTACAAATACTCAAACATTGCAGCAAGAGTTTTAAAAGTACTGATCTCCAATAATGTACTCAGCTGAGGTTTCCGTATTTGGATGACCCATTTCTGTTAGATTTCTAGAAAAGGGGGAGATGATCTTCCTTCAGAACTACTATGAAGAATGCTAATTTAATTCTCCTCCTTTTAACAAATTATTCTTTTAGGAACTTTTTAAAAAATTAAATGTGACCATCTAAATCTGCAGAATGCGCAAATTTAGAAGAAATTGATCACTAAATCCCATCATACTAAAACCTGGGGCAATTCCCCAGAGGAGATTACTCTGGGCCCTGCTGTTAATGTTCAGATCTTGTTGGTCTAGAATGAAGCCCAGGTTATGGTGTATTTCATAGCACACACTGATTCTGATATGCTGACTCATGAATCTGCACTCGTGTCTATAACTTTCTAATTCAGTCTTTCACTTTATACATGAGAGCATTTGAGATCCTGAGAGAAAAAAATGCTTTCCCCAGACCCCTCGCATTTCACAGCTGGCTCATGGCAGAGCCATGATCATAATCCAAGTCTTCTGACATCCAATCTAGTGTTCCTTATATTGTGAGACACCACATCCTAGAAGGTCATACACCAGGGCTTCTGCGTTCAACATACACTTTTTGGACCCCATCCTGAATGTCATTGACCACATTAGATCATAGCGATAAACAAATGAATAAAAATATAAAACAGGAAACCTGAACTCACAGAAGTTAGCCTACTGGAGCAAAATGAACAAATAAGCACTCAAGTCATGTAAGTGTTCATACTCAGTTATGAAGATGTTAACACGACTCCATTATTAATAATCTTAATATAGGCCAGGTCCAGATGAAAAACATGAATCCATGTAATCCTCTCAACAATCTTATGAAAAGTCACTGTATGGTATATATTAAAAATTCTCCCTCCTTTCAAAAAGCTTCACTGGAGCCAACATAGGTCACTGATGAGTGTGTGTGTGTGTGTGTGTGTGTGTGTGTGTGTTAGTGAATCATTTTTGAAGACCATGATGAATTTCACATCTAAGTCAGTGAGGTAGAGTGCAGTCCACAAGGACACAATAACGGGAGATCAAAGGAGCCATGAGACCAAAAATTACTAGGTGTCCGCTGGTATTATTCTGAGGCCTAGGGCTTACCAAGGCCATGAGAGCAATCTCATCAATTTCTCAAGGCACAAGTTGCCACCTTCCACCTAGGTTGCATGTAGATTTGGTAAGCACATTAGCTATTGCTTCATCTAAGTCATGCTCATGATGAATTGAATGACCCTCCACCCCAAACCCCCTGCTGAATGTGCTGCAGTCCTAAACCCCAGCACATGTGATTGTGGCCTTATTTGGAAATAGCGTCTTTGCTGATGTTCAAGTTAAGATGAGGTCATTAAGGTGAGCCCTTCTCCAGCATGACTAGTGTCCTTATAAAAAGCGGGCATTTGGATGCAAAGATAGACACATATAGAGGGAAAATGGTGTGAAGACACAGAGAGAACACCAACTACAAGCCAAGGAACATCTGAGGCTCCCAGAAGCTGGGAGAGGGGCACGGAACAGGTATTCTCTCAGAGCCCTTCGAAGTAAATAACCCCTTAGGCTCCTTAATTTCAGAAGTCCAGCCCCAGAACTGTCAGACAGTAAATTTCTGTTGTTTAAGCCACCCAAATTGTGGGAATTTGTTATGGAAGACCTAGCAAACTAATGCAATGTCTGAGGGAGGATAGTCCTCACTGGGAATCTTAATCACACCTGCTAATCACTTGAATCATCCTGTTTTGCATATAGTTGCTTAATTCTTTATTGAGCAATCTCATTTAAATATTCATCATAACCATAATTTTTAAATCAGCTAACTTTTGTCAAATGCTAACTGACCAAAGATACTTTGTATATGTGGGTCATTTACTACTCATATCGATCACATGAGCCAGGCATTATTATTACTCCCAATTTTCCAGATGGGAAAACTGAGACATAAGAATATTAAACAAGTTTCCTAATGTCAGAGAGCTAGGAAGTGGCACAAATGGATGGGGTTGTACATGGGCAGACTAATGTCAGAGCCTGTATATTCAGACACTACAGGGTACTGCCTTAGTAGAAGTTAAATCGATTCTCTTCTTGTATTACCCTCATCTTTAATTCCAGCAGCCCTTCAAAAGGCAATGGGATGTTGAGGTTTCCTTTTTTTAAATAAAACTGTTAGCTGCTAGTAATCAAATTTTTTCTTCTTCTTTTCTTTCCTCCCTTCCTCCCTTCTTTCTTTCTCTCTTTCTTTCCTCCTCTCCTTCCTTTTTAAATAGTCAATGTACATAGTTATCATTTACATAATAAACGATTCAGTATAACTATATAGTAAGCCCTATTGTGATGTGTTTATTCAAATACCTATCAAATAGTTATTCTTTATCTGGAAATATATTAGATGCTAAATTTACAATTATGAATAAGTTTTAGCCACCAGACTTAATGGGATTACAGTTTAGTTATATTTTTTGTTATAATTATTTAGTTATATTGCTTGCTGAAAATTGAGCTGGGGAGCACAATAGAGCATCTAACAGGGTCTTTCCTGGATAAACGTTCCTAATCTCACTATTAGAGCACTCTTTTAAGTCAGCTTCTATATCATTTGATCCTGAGATAATAATAGTGCACATAGTATATTGGGTTTGACTCTCTTCAACTTGACCTTGGACAATGTGTTTTATCTATTTTATTTTATTATTTTATTTTATGTAGTGAGCACTGCTAATTTTCTTACTCGATATCCATTCTCCCTTCTTCCTTTCTAAAAGAAGCCTGATTATGTTCAGGATGACAGCAGCCCAGCTATAAACCATAACTTCCCAGACTCTCTTGCAACTAGAAATGGTTTAATAATATAGTTTTGGCCAAAGAAGTTTGCTACAAGTTTATGGGATGTTTATGTATTCATCCATTCAGTTATTTTAATATAGGGCCTACCTGTTCCTCCTTCAAAATTTCTTCTCTTTCCTGTTTGGAACACAAATGTGAGGTTGGAGTCTAGCGGCCATGATGAGACTATGAGTGATAAGTGGAGGTGATAAAAGCCTTCTGCTAAGTGTGGTGGTGGATAAAGACACAACTTGAGCAGGTCTTCAGCCTTTTTATTGAGAGGGAAGCAGAAAATATCTTATATGATTAAGCAACTAAAGTTAGACTTCTGTTCCATACAGCCTAATCCAATTTCCAACTGATAAACGATAGGAAATCGGCTCTAGCCTCAGAGAAAAGACCCACAGATGGGAACATTTCACGATCTTTTGATGAAATGGCTGGATTTTTAACCGACTGGCCTACAGTGAAAGCCGCTAATAAACAAGGTCTGATCAGAGACACAGGTGACGCCATCAGCATGTTAATATCTCATTCTGAAATAGTCACAGACAGCCCAGGATGGGAAGGCAGAGACCAAAACAAGTAAAAAGGAATCAGAAGAAGCATTCAGTACAGGGAGCAAAAGCAGGTGAATTTTAAAAGTATATTTAATAGCTTTAGATATATATTTTTTTTTTTTAACTCACAAAAATAAATAGTTGTTAAAAATAATAACAAAATCTAAAAAAAGTTTTAAAAATGTATTAAGGGTCATAAAAAGGAGTTCATTAAGGAAGAAAAGAGACCCTCACATAAAAAATACGACAAAAATGCTAGTAAAAAGGAGAGAAACTTAGCAAATTACAAGACCAATTCAGAAGATCCAATAGGTGACTAATAGAAGCTGTAGAAAGAAAAAAAGCAGAATCGATGGCAGAGAAATATATTTTAAACAAATATAAAGCAACAAGATTCCCTAGAATTAAAGAGTTAAGTTTTCAAATTGCAAGGACCTACCGAAGGTACATAACAGCAAAAGGCTGTTATGAGACACCTGAGTTGGAATTCTAGAACACCTGGAGGGAAAGATAAAATGCTAACAGCTTCCAGAGGAGAGGAAAAAAACAATTTCGATTAAAAGTATGGCAGTGGGCTTTAAACAAGATCCTGGAAGATTGAAAAAGTAAAACCTTTAAAATACTGAAGGAAACTGTCTTCCACCTTATAATTCCAACACAGGCTAAAGGTCACGAGTGATGGCAAAAAACTTTTTAAAAGTTGAGAATGAAAATCTTAAAAAAAAATAACGTTTTTCCTTAGGAATTAACGGAAGACACACTGCACTAATTAGAGGGAGTAGAGACTAAGAGGAAGCCATCGGCTGGAACCTGAGAGAGAGGCAGAGGGAATTTAAGGAGCCTGGGAGGAGGCATATGCAGCAGACTTGGGGAGCGGCAGACGGAAACTGTGAAGACAGGCCCAAGGAGGGATTTCTCAAGGGGAAAAAATGGATTTAAGGAATTTTAGAATGTGCCTGTCTATTCTGAGAGGAGAATTACAGTTTGAGATTGAGATTCGGACTGGGAAATCATTCGTACGTAGAAGATTTAACAAACTAAAATGAAAAAAAATGCCATTATTAACTCAAGGGACAACAAGAAAGTAAAGGAATCGTGGCATACACTCTCAAAGAGCTTTGAACAATATTATATGTTTGTAATAATGGAAGCCCTCGGATGCTGAGAGGAAATATTGAGAGGATGGGGGAGGGGACTTGGGTGTAGAGAGAGGGGTCTTGTCTTGTAAGAGACAGCAATCCTCATTTTCTGTACCAAGATGATAGGTAATATGCAAAATCGAAAAGTTAAGAAATATAAGGGAGAAATTTATTATAAAAATTCAAAATAGAAGAAACTGTCCAAAATTTCAGCTCTAGGGAGAAGAATTTAGAAATAGAATATCTCAAGTGGCTATTTTTGATATTTTATTTTATCTGTGTGTTTTTCAGTTATGAGGACAGGTCACAAGTTTTAAGGTACAAATTCATTTTATTTTATTTAGTTCATGTACAACTTTCATGAAAGTGAATATAAAATAAAAATATTTGACTTTGGAAAATTGATCATTGATATTGGCTTGTTTTACCAGAAACATATATATTTTTAAATAGCATGCATACTAGCTATATTTTTCTAGTTTTTCACTGCTGTAGATGTACAGAGCATATTTTCTGAAACTTTATCAAGTTATTCCCTTTCTTACATTTTAAGTTGCATCTTTATCATAATCTTAGTTCTGTGACTTTCATTTATTTACTCAGTCATTTATTCCTCAAATATTCATTCCGCCAGCATTATTCTAGGCATTGGGGATACAGCAGTGGACATAATAGATAAAACTCTCTGTTAAGATAGCATGACCTTGACCATGTAATATATCTGAGCCTTGGATTACTCATCTCTAATACAGGCATAATACTACCTACCCATTATTTCAAAAATGAATTTTGAGGATGTGTCTAGATTAAAATTTTTCTGTGCTAAAGTAAGCATCTCACAAAGCAGCATTTTAATATTCAAAGAGCGAATTTCATAATTATTTCTAAGACTCACACACTGAACTATTAGGGATAAAACCATCGATAGCACCAAACCACCACGTATATCTTTAGTGCTAACAGGCAGATTGCTAAATTCTGCATCTAGTCACTCACTTTTGCCTAAATATTGCAGTTTTTGATGCTGTTATTAGCAGAATATGCAGTCCACATCCATTCCATTCTTTCACTCTGCCTATGTAAAAAAAAAAATCTAATGAAACTATTCAAATCATAATGTCTTCAACTGCATATAAAGCAAAAGAACGATTCTGCTGAACACAGCAACTGTATAATGTACCTCGTTCCCTACCCATCAGCTTGGATACTGAGAATATTTTGTAAATACACAGAGACAAGCCTTTTTTATATTTACTAGAAGGTCAAGAGTTTGGGAAGTGTGGAGTTATAAGGCAGATAAAAATATAGTATCATATATTTATTAAACAATATATTGGAAAGAGAAACATAACAGACCCATTGCAAAGTACTAAATAAGCACCTACGACATCTGCCACTCTGGTTTATACCACCACCACTTCTTACTTTGGTAACTGCAAAATTCTCCACACTGGTTTGCCTGCTTCTGCTTTGTCCCCTACCCCATGAAGACATCAGCTCAAGTGACTCACTGAAAATATAAGCCGTATCATAATATTCCACTGCCCCAAATCTTCGTTGCCTTCCCCTAAAGGCCAGTTCCCTATGGTACCCACAAAAAGTATTTTTTGAATGAAAAATCAGTCTATCAATCACCAGTGAGACTCGGGTCACACATATGACACAATCCTTGCCCTCAGTGACTTGTTTGGCATTAAAATCAGCATAAAAATCAATCAGAACATTGAAAACACAATCTATTCCTGGGCCCCAGGACGCGTGGTGTGTGGATAAGGTCTTTTTGGAGAGGATAGAAGAAGTTCATGTGGGCCGTAATGGTTTGGATTCCCGGTACAGCAGAGACTTAAACATGAGTTGGAACTTAAAACATGACATAAAGATGAATGTTCTAGTAATTATGTTGTTATCTAGTTAAACACAAGAGAGAAAACACAGCACATGCACTGGTAATCCTAAATCACTAGCTATCATCTCCCTGATTCTTAAAACAGGATTGTAACTCTCTGTAATAGCTTTTTAAACACAAATCAGTTACTGCTGCCGATGCAGTAAGAGTATCCTGATGCAGATGGACATATAAGAGACAAACACGAGACGGAGTTAAGATACTGATGTGTCAAATGTAAAACAGTGGCAGGCTCATCCTGAAGGTGGTAGACAAATTTGAGCTCAAGTAAACTCTTATCTGGCATCCAACAAATTGAAATTTAAGTGGTCTCTTTGCACATAGATGGTACAAATCCAACTGATATTCTCAGTAGTGTTTGAAACCTCGATTCAATGACAATTCAATAAGTTTAGTTTGAATTATATGCAGCATCAGGAAAGTTTGGGGCCTATTTTTGTTGCATTCTAATCATTTGAAAATTGATATCCTGTGTACATATGGCAACTTCCCATTGATCTGAATATTGGATTAAATGAAATACCTTGGCTTTGACAACTAACTGAATTGATTGCATCTAATGAGATAGAGATGTGGGAAATAGCTATGGGCCTTTCATCACAGGCTCCAATCATTCTGCAGATTCTTTGGCAAAGAAAGAAGCAAAATAAATTTTTTATAAGAGTGGTTTTCAAGCCATGCCTTCCCTTTCACCAGAAAACCTTCAGTTCTTTATAATTGCATATTGTTTGTTTGGCTACCTTCTAAAATAGACTGGCTGATTCTCAGGTAACAGAATATGATCACCAAAGATATGTGAAACAAAAAAATTAATATCAGGGAAATTCTCATAAAGAAAAAGACATTCTCAGTTTAGGTAAAGCTTAGAATTACATTTCCAAATTTTCAGCTATTGAAAACCACCTTTACTATCTCTATCAAAACCCAGATTTTACTTACACTATCGTAATTTTTCTTAAATTAATTCATTCGATTTACACTTAAATACATTATTTTTAAAGGAAATATTTTATCCCTACCAAATTACTAATAAGTATTATTTGCCATCAAGAGGTAACTACAGATATAAATACAATTAAACAGCCTTATTTTCAAGGTTTAGGTCTGAGCTCAGGACTGTTACCTCTTTTCAAAGAAGAGAGATAAACAACTATTTCTGATGTGTTAATCAAAAGAAGACTGTCTCATTTACATAATCAAAATATTGATTGGGATTAGAAAGGGTATGAATACCTCTCTATCAATACAATGAGCACTTTTTTCATAATTCCTATCCTGGCCTTCAAGGTACAACCTAATATATATCTGTTTTATATGCATTAACCAAAGCATGTACATAGAACATTAGATTCATGAAATACTAATAATGTTAATTAATAGAAAGACTCCATGGTTAAGTTTTGTGTATGTGAAATGCCAGGTTAAGCAAAATTTAGATAAATTTTAAAATATTTATTAAAAATTGATATCTTTACTACAGGATTTCTCAGAAGCTTTAAAACACCAATGAGCACTATTATTATTATAGCAGAGGGCTGTCTTCTAGCCAACATTTTACAAATATTCTGAATATGAACTATTTTCTAGGTAGAACACTTTGGAAGATATATTTCCTTCTTGATGTATATTGACAAATTGTGTTGTTTTCATGGTTTTTCGTATTCCTCTGTGCCTCTGATGCTCTCTGCTTCTGCTAAGTGAGTAGTCACCTGCTGAGCACAACACAAACTTTCCATCTTCATTCTTTACTCACAGCATTTCATTCACTGCTAGCTCATATATGACTCTTAATATGTATCTATCCTCCACACATAAACTTACTCACAAACTAGCCCCAAAATGGAAACAATCTTAATGCCCATCGACAACTGAATGGTTAAAGAAAATGTAGCAAAGCTATACAATGGATTACTATTTAGCAATACAAAAAACCCCGAATTATTGATATATGCTACATAGATGAATCTGAAATGTTAAATAAAGGCCATGTGTTGTCTGAACATATGTGTATAGAATTTCCAGAAAAGGAAAACCTATAAAGACAGGAAGTAGATTAGTGGTTGCTTGGAGCTGTGGGTGGGAGCAGAGACTAACTGAAAATGGGCAGGAGGGCTTCTATGAGGAATAGTAAAAATAGTCCCAAACTTAAGGAGTATGATAGTTGTACAACATGGTGAATTTACTAATATTCACTGAATTACACACTTAAATTGGGAAAATTATGGGAATGTAAATTTCTTCTCAATGAAATTATTAAACATTTTAGCCAACTGGCTCAGCTAGCCTCCCGTACGTCCGTTCACCCATTCTTCCTTCCTTTAAGATTCTCTCACATCTCAATCTGAAAGTGGTCTTTCCTTGGGTTGAATTAACACATCATTTTGTTTTTATAAATCTTGGACATTAGTCATTGGCCTTCCAACCCTTCCTTGAACTATATTCATTTGAATATTTGTCTAATATCTTTACTATACTGTAAATTTTTGAATACACAAATTACTCTGAACCATTCCATATAAAAATACATATTGTTGAATCTAAATAGAGGAAGCAAATTATATTTAAAGTGATAATAAAAACACACGTGAAAATGCCCAGTAGTGGGTATTCTTCAGTTGCTCTGAAATCCGAAATTCACCCTTATTTAACTTGTAAAAGTAGTTTAATACCTCAACACATCAGCTACAAAGACGAGGAATAATAACAGCGGTGAAGGCAGCAACATTGGGAGCAATGGCCTTTAGTGAACACTTACTTTGGGGTGCTAAGGGTGCTGGGTGCTCCTCATTCTGCAGCTATTACACCAAGAAAAGACATGTGACACAGTGAAATTAAGCTACTTGTTTTGGGCCTGGTGCCCTGGAGGCAGAGCCTCGGGCAGACTTGTTGTGCATGTGGCTTGAGGAGG
>NW_006441953.1:21500924-21519084 GCF_000325575.1 Pteropus alecto | reverse complement strand
GAAGGGTTTGGGATGATTTCTAGGGAAGTCCAGCCTTAGCCTAATCTAGAGGGAGCTCTGAAAAGCAGAATCTGTCCAGTCTTGACAAAAGGGAGTGAGGCTAAATATACTGAGTGTCCCAGCTACTGCATGAGTACACGTGTGTGTGTGTGTGTGTGTGTGTGTGTGTGTGTGTAACTCCCAGGCATCTTGGCTGTAATCAACCAAAGGTAACCCTTCAGAGGTCACATGTATGAGCTCTTAGTGAGTGCCCACAGCTAGGGGATGGACAGGCCCACCAGGAAAAGGGTCCCAAGAGATGTGGGCAAGCACTAATGACCTCTGTTACAGCTCTTGACCCAAATTGCACCCTAGGTATGGAGAATACTTCAGATTCAAACCTCACTAATCTGATCTCTACATCAGTGCTTTTAACTCCTTGCCTTTTTTCTTCAGTATCACATTTTGTTATGATTTGCCTTAAAACATACACGCACACACACACACACACGTACAAATGCACAACCCCCTCTGTTATGGCCTAGGTTGATCCATTAGCATCTATTTTTAAATTAAATATTAATTCAAACTAGGATGACAAAGTCAAGCCTAGTTGACACTCTTCTTTAATCTTGCTTTTAATGAATAGATAAAAATAATTTTTAATTACATGCATTATTTAAATAGCGTCTGAGGAACTCGCAGGTTGCTTGAAAACAGTTGACATCTTCCAGCATTTTAAATATTCCCCACTCCAACTCTTCTTCAGACTAACACATTTACATTCTCGATGAATAAAGATTTGCTCAGAACCTCGGTTCAGGCATTGCACCAATCACTACATGTTCCAGATGAGTCAGTCTGAATTTTGGAGAAATTATTGTGTACCTTTAACTTTCTTTTTATCAGAGACAAAATCGTAAAGGGAAATGGAAGTTACTGTTAGAAACAACATAAACAAAACAAAAGAGCATGACATGATGCTTGTCATCCAGAATGGTACAAAAGACTTGGCTTCATTCCAATGATGACATGACTTATTGCAATAATACAAAGCATTGTTTATAAGGAATGACAAATGCTAAATGAAAATTGTTTGCCTGCACCCCTGGAGCCTATGTTCATCTATTTCTGTCCTTCCCCCAATTCAGCATCTTTTCCATTTAAATGTAGATATATGGGTGTTGGGGAGGGTTCTATGCCCACCACTTACTTTGCATACCTCTCTTTTCCCTTCATTGGCCTATTTTGAAAGCCAACCTCAGAGCTCTCGACTTTAGGATAAGTAGCCATGAGGTCAAAACATTTGGAGTAATCAGAATGTTTGATTTGATGACATTGTGTGTACATTTCACAGAGGAAATAAAATGCTATTCTGGAGGCCTGCCTGTGATAAGGCCACCATGCCCTGTTACTGTGACACAATAATTGGCTGAGCAGATGAAAATTAACATGACTTGAACATGTGATAAATGGCACCCCAAATTGGCTACAGTTTAAGCCCTGGAAGTGACAAAATGGGGAGATAAGTTTTATTGCTTTAGGGTAAAGAAAGTGTGAGGCAAAGACCAAGACCCTGCATGCGTTTTCTCTGAAAAGATAATCTCATAGAATGAAGCATCCTATATCCTATTTTCAACTATAGCCAGAAACATTTCTCCTCAATGAGTAATTAGCAAGACACTCCCCTAAGGATTCCTGATGTCTGTCAGGAACCTCTCTGTAAATTTCCTTTCATTCATTGGAGAGAAAAGAAGGAAGGTAACGTTTCTGACTTATGCTAATGCTTTTCATTTGTTATTTAATTTTTCCAATGAATCTTTGATAAAATATTATCCTTACATTGTTGACAAGAAAACTGAGACTGAAGGAAATTAAAAATGAGACAAAGAAACAAAAAAAGCACAATACAGATTCACTGAAGGACAGAGCTTGGATTCAAATCCAGACCTTTGACCTAGATGTGCATGCTCTTCCCACACTTTCGTGCCTCCTGTGATACATTTCCCAAATGTGTCGTGTTGGATGTTAATTGGAGGCAAGCATTGTTTAGGGTCCAGCCAAAGCTGGCCGGTCTGTTTCACTGCCTGATATGTTATGAGCCTGCATTAATTTGGGAAAGAAAAAAACAAACTGTCATTTATATGAATCAAGATAATACTGCTATAATAATACTAATAATATTACATATATTCCCATTAGGAGGCATTTATAAATATATGAAAATAAATATGTACTGTAAGTTCTTTATCTCTTATAATCATAATGTAAAGGCAAAAACAATAATATATTCATGTAATGTCTGATGAGTACCATAATAATAAAGTGATAAACAGAGCTGTGTAAAACCAGGCACTGTTCTCAGCGCCTGGTCTATATTAATTCGTTTAATCATCTTACCAACCCCTGAGATAGATTTCATCTCTATGTGACCAATGAGGAACCGGGGCACAGGTAAATCAATTTACTTTTCAAAAGTCCTACTAATGATTTGCCCAAGCAAATGTGTGGTAGAATCTGGCACCAAATGGTTTTCTGCTAATTCCAGACTGCTTACGACTCTCACTTAAATCTGTTTTCCAAAGGAGTCTAGATGCCTTTGGAAGATTTCTGCAGCCTATAAAGACTAACAAGGGCTCTGACCATGACATTCTTCTTTAACTTCCCACCATTTTCCCTTTTTGTGTGTGTGCTTTGGTTACTGCGAAACCTACAGAGACAGACAGAGAGACAGAAAGACAGAGACAGAGAGAGAATATGAAAAGATTTTAGAATAAAAAAACATAAAATTTGATTTAACTGTATAAAAGTAATATTTTATAGTCATTTGTCTGACTCCCTTCTTTGTATCCATCTGAGAATCTACTAAGTACTGCTGCAGGGGATATAAGCATGAGTTAGAAACTCTTTCGGCATGAAATAGATGCTTGGTTTTCCTGGGAGCTAAAATGTCTGACTACCAGAAGCTGGGTTTGTTCCATCAGTAGATGGATTCGTGTTGATTCATGCGCAGCTTCTTGCGAGGTCTTCCTTCTTACCAGAGGCACGAGTACATCTCTGTGATGAGAAGCCCGGGTGGAGTTGTGTACTTAGCACTGGCTCCCAGCATTGCTACTCCCCAAGGCATTAAATGTACCTGTAACCTACTTGTCTTTCTGGAAGAATTTAACCACATGCAGGTGTGTGCTTAGGCTATAGGCAACACACATGCAAAATAATGTAAAACAATAGAAACAAGCTAAAAGAGAAGCCACTATCGCTATTACTAAAGCACTTTTTAAAAGAAAAAAAAATGGACTAACCATTTAGACTAGATTTTGAAAATGATTTGGCAGTTATTAAAAACTATGAAATTCGATTTAACAGTTATAATGAGAGCAAATATGTTTGCATAGACTTTACTTTGGACCAAACAATACACATGCTTTACCCGTTTTAACTCATCCTCAAAACCCTATGATATCAATGCTATCATCCTTTTTACTGGTGAGGAAACTGAGGCACAAAATGGATAAGTAGTTTGTCCAAGATTACAAAGCAGGTAATCGCCCAGGCTGGGTTTCAAAGGCAGACCGTCAGACTCCAGAGTGCATGCTCTTGACATGGTGAGGCCACTTGTCACACCATGAATAACAAGTGTTGGTTGAGTGACCCCTCCCAGCAGGCTACTGCACTTGAAGTTGTACATTCACAAGCAAGCTATGAGAGTGGCCATGTCCCCACTTGTTGGAGAAGGAAAACTAAGATCAGATAGCTAGCTAGTGGCTGAGTCTGGATGAAAACACAAGACTATTTGAACCCAACGCTGTGCTCTTTCCATGATGCCAACATTTTGGGGCCTTGTTTTTGGACTTAAGCTCTACAAGTGCGGATCGTGGCTTTCTTGTATTCCCAGATCATCGCCTAGAGCCTCAGAGTATGTTTTCTTTTTTTCCCTACCCGAATTGTATTGATTTGAATCGAGGTTTCCCAATCTTTTTCACATTCATTATTCATGAAAAAGAAAAAAAGAAAAAAATAAACTCTAGACATGAAAAAAAGAAAATTATGTGAATATCCCTAAACCAAATTATGTGGATCATTCTTATAGCCAAATTTTAATAAATACTTTTGAAAGGAAAAAAACAAACAAACAAAAAACAAAAAACAGTATGAGAGGTATTTAGAATTCCTTGCTAGAAAGCCATTTAATGAAATCTTTGCCCTGGTCTTAAATGCTTCTGTATTTCTTGAAGCTTCTATCACTCTTTTCCTTTTAATCTGTTCCCCATATTAAATAATTCTTACCTAGGTTTTCGCATGAATGGTGCCCACTCAGACACCAGCAAGGTGCTATTCAGGAAAGAAAATTACTGAAACCCAGAAGCAAGGGAAGTTGAGAATTACTGAGAAGCAGCAAACCTGTCAGCACTCTCCCGCCCTGCCTGGCCTTTCCCACATAACACACACCCAGTTCAATTTCCCTTTCAGAGGAAATGAAGCAAAACATATTGATGGAGTGAAATGGTTTATTCCTAAGTCATAAAATACAGTTCCTCCTAAAAAGTGCAGAAAATGAGCTCCTCTTTTAGGTAAGTGAGGCTCTTAGGCAAAACATCAATATCCTGGGCCCTTAATAACTTCCTGGATGTAGGGATAGTTATAGAGAAAACTCTTTATAAACTAACGCAGAAACTGACTAGAAGTTGAACAATGACTTCAAGATATAACAATTTGGCTTCAGTTCCAAGATGTTTCTTCTGAACTGTCTTATTTTTGAAGATAAAAAACAAACACAGAACTCCTCGATTTTAAATGTTTTCTAATTTAAAGAGTTTTTCATTTTAAATTATCAAATGATTATGTTCCAATGGGCACTGAGTTTCTTCTATTGGGAAAAAATAATGCACATTTCATAGTGATATTATTTTTTAAAAAGTAACCTCTAAAAACACATGCCAAACATGAACAAGTTCAAAGAAGTAATAAAAAATGCCAGTGTTCTTTCTACACATACCTCGTGTATATTTTTTTAAATGGGATCATGATTTTGCATACTGTTTTGACATTTGTACTTTTAATTTAAGAAACATATTCTGAACATCTGTTCAAAACAGTAGTATTTGCCAGTCTCATGGGACATATGCCAGGTAAATGGGAGAATTCATCAACATGCAGATAAAATAAGGCTCTTGTCTAAAACGAATGGATTCAGAATTGAAGCATGGCCAAGGAGAGGATACTGATCAGGTGAGGGAGGGTCCTGAGCTTGGAAGGGCATCAGGTTTGGACCCAGAAGAGGCAGTCAGGAAACCACATGACAAGATCTTTCAAACTCAAGGAAGGAGGCACAGGACCTGGTGAGCAAGAACGAGGCAGAGATACCAACACTCACTTGGGCACTCACTAGTCATTCTCAGTACTATATGTCTATTAATATATATTCTTTTTCAGACATTGTCTGTCATCTAGATCTAGTGGAGGATTTTATGGGAAAAAATAGAGGAGCAGGAAGGTTAAATAACTTGCCTAAGATCACACAGCTAGTTAGAGTAGATTGCAGTTGGGCTTTTTATTCCAAAGGCATAGCATGTTCCACTGCGACCTACAGTCAAACTTCACTCTCTCCCCAGCGCTCTTTTGCATTCTGCACCTCTTCTTTTTTGCACCTGTACATATGGTTAAATATAAATCAATCTCCCAAGGAAGCTTCACAGATCATGGTACAAAAGAATCAAGAATTGGGTTCTTCGATGAGCTCAGTGACTTATATCACATTAACTGATCAACTTCATGCCTTACATTCTTGGAATATGCGTATATGTGAAATATGTACATGTGTGCACCTGTGAATCTAGCACGTTTACACAAATACACATTTGTGTGCAAGTGTATTTGTATACATTAACATGTACAAGTTTATACCTCATTGATTTTGATAGCTATGAAACACATTTTTTTGGATAGGTTAAGTGTGTTTTATTGGTTTTCACAAACACACAGTTTTGAAGATAAGACATCAGAACTGTGACTACTAGATAGTCTTGAACTTTCCAATAGCTAATAAAAGACTAGAGGCTAAAAGTCGAAGAAATAAGAAAAGTACGAATGCATTATCATTAAAAATATATGATGAATAAAGCTCTGTTTTTGAAATTTAAGCAGAAAGTTCCTTTCGGTGTATTTGAATTTTATTCTATTTATGAAGACACAAAGCATATTCAACTTTAAAGATTTTATCTATTGTTTTGAACAGTAGTCTTAAAGTATTTTCTCAAGTATTTTCACTATAATGTATAAACTAGTATTTGTAAACCCTTTGTTGGATCCCTTCCCCCAAAATTTACGAGGTTTTTGATTTATAGCACACCATTACAGCCACACTCAAAATTGAAAAATAAAGTTCTCAATCACTGGTTTCTGCCTTGCCCCAGAATTGGAGGACACAATTCCAAGCTCATTTAAGTTCAAATCTTCCATAGTTGCACTTCCATAGTCTAAGCCATTATACCTGATTCTGCATATTTGGAGGTCGTACTAAGCATATTCTCTCTAATTCTCTGGCTATTTTTTCCAATTCCCCCATTTGCTACCAAATTCTGTCCTTCTCTTTGAACATGTCTGGAAAAATTGATCTTGCAGTAATGCACCCAAGAAAGTGCTCACTTTATTTGAATCGGGAAGAGTCCTCTTTCAAAAGTATGACTACAGATCTCAAGTGACCACTAAACATTGTCCAACAGTCTTCTCATATTTGCTCTGTAAATTCACTTCCCAGATTCTGAAAATACAGACCACACTGTATTTTCTCTCTCCTTAGAACATCCATTACTATGCCCCACCCCCCATGAATGCTTTTCACCTAACCTCATTTTATATTAACAGAAGAAAGCAATTAGACACATTGTCTCTCAACTTCCCATTATAAATGTATTGAGATCTACGCCCATATTCTCTGCCTTCCTTAGCATATAATACAATACGAGAGAGGAGAGGCTTTGCTGCACCCAAAGCCAACTCCTCTACAAGGGCAGGGACCTCAGTATTTTTGTCCCTGTCATGTCCTACCCCCTAGAACAGCAACCAATAGGAGCTTGCTAAATATAGCTTAAATGAATGAACAACTGAATGAATACCTATGAATATGAAAGGCCCTATGCTTCTTAAATGAAGAGGACAAGTGCAAACATGAACATTTCTAGGGCAGTACTCTAAATCCGCGGTATATAGCTATACAATCATATATGAAACAAATGATAAATAAATAACAAGAGATGTTTACTCCTGCCTCATTTCCTAAGTCATTGCCTCACCTGACTTTTACATTGTGTCTAACAATTAATGGTCACATTTGTAGAAAACATTAATACAGTCAGGCACTGTCCATTCCTCTCTAGTCTTCGCAACAATGACCAATTTATGTATGATGAAAAGTAATTTACCAAGGTCAACAAGGAAATGAAGGAGCTAGGATTCAAATCGATATCTGTCTGATGCGAAAGTCCATGCTCTTTCCATTCAGCCCGCTGCCAATAGGCTCCTGCGAACTTCCTATAGATTCATGCCCAATTAGTCCTGAGTCCCTTCTGTAGGGAACAGGACTGAATTCCCCCTATAGTAAGCAAGGCTTGGAAATGTCATGCTGCCAAATCATCTTACCCTCACTGTGTCAGTCATGAAGTCTGGGTAGCCATGGAGATAGGCAGAGGGACAATGGGGACCCCTAACAGGAACTTTATATCCAGCTTCCTGTCTTGAAGGATGAATCTTGCTTTCTATATCCCCAGCCATGAACTTTAATCATGTCAGAAAAGGCAAGATGTTCTAAGCTCACAATAGAGACAGATCTTGGTTTCGTGGGGCCTAAATCTTACATGATTTGGAAGAGGGGAGTCTCTAAGAGAAGAGTAAAAATTTAAAAAATCACGTATACAAAATTTGGTATGGAAGTTAATATTTATTTAAAATAAGGATAGGAAGAGGTGTGTACATACTTGAGGGGCTCTGTAGCTTAAGCTTCATTTACTTCAACATAATTCTGTCTCTGACCATGACCTAGCCCTATGTGAGAGGCAGATACATGATGGCTGAGAACTTGTACTCTCCAAGTTGACAGGATGGATTTGAATCCCAGCTAGACCATCCTAGGTGTGTGATCTTAGGCAACTGATCAAAAATCCCAGAGTATACTTTCTCATCTGTTAAATCTTCAATTATATAACCGGTTGATAAAAATGATTGTCAACGTAAATAATTCATATAAAGTACTGGCCACAGTGCCTGACATAACTCAACAAGATGCTCATTCAGGTATCAATGGTATTTTTATCATCCTATGCCATCTTCTTGATTACCAGCTTTGGGACCTTCCTCCCCGAGGCCCCACTCCTACATTCATTTGCTGCCTGAATGCCCAAACACCAGGCATCTGGGATTTGACCCCATGTCTTCACCATTGTGGATCACATTTTGGCATACCTCACTAGTTTCTTTAGAACCTTTGTCTCTGCCTGCACACCAGAAGAAATTCTCCTCCATATTCCTGGATGTAAGCCAGTAAAACTAGAAATTAACGATATGAGGAAAAAAGGTTCATAATATATCCTTAAGTAAATAAGGGGCCAGAATTTCTGTAATTGTGGCTAATAAGATTTTTCTTACAGGGTTTTACACAAATTAGATACTTCTAAATATGTAACATTATTAACGCCTCACCTAGAAGTTATCGCTCTATCATAGGTGATGTAATTATTATGGTATCTAATGGTACCGATTAGTTTTGTCATTTCTAATAAGTCAATTAACCTTCCTGGTCCTCAATTTACACATAAATGAGGAGGTTGGAATACAGTCTCTATGATTTTTGCTAGTTCCAAAAAATGTACTAGTATAAATATCTGGGATATAAATATATTATTCTCATCTCAGTTTGGAATATGCCCAATCTAAATATTTATCTTTGAAGCTAATATGTGGGGGAGGAGGAATGACTCAGAAAAAAAAAAACCAACAACAACATGGTTTTCCTTTTTGTGAAATTTGCCTTTTCACCTCCATTGTCATAATACTCTCGCTATGGCAGGTACTCAAGGAATATCATTTGATTTTTAAAAATGCCTTCTCTACTAATGTCTTATTAAGACAATTTAATCGGTCCTACAGATGCAATTAAGCATGGGACTCATATCTCAGGATCTTGAAGCAGTCTGATAAGGGGATGAAGACTGGACCCACTCACCCCATAGGACAGGTGAAAGGACAAAGAGGAATGAGTATTTTAGCCTGAACATATGCTAAAAATTGTTCATGAGAAGTAAGGCAGTTTTTCTAGATAAGAGAGGAATGACAAAAAATAATGAATTGAAATCCTGGCAGGTGTCTGGGGCAGGGCTAAGAAGTGTCTGGGTGTAGACCCCAGGCCAATATTAGAAAAAGCAGATACGGTGTGGAAAGTGATATCAGGACCTATAAAAAGAGCTGGAATTGGAGACTTGTAGAAACTTCCTATCCTAATCCTTCACTGGCTTCACAGTGAGCAAAGAAGAAAACCCAAAGTCCTTGCGATGGCCCCGCATTTGGCCCTCCTTCCACCGCTCCTCACACGACCCTCACTGGCTCTTTCTGCTCCAGTTTCGCCAGCCTTCCTGTGCTCCCTGGACACAGGAAACACACTTCTAGACAAAGGCTCTTGGACTTGGTTGTCCCTTTGCCTAGAATCCTCTTGTCCCAGATCTACAATATCTCCCAGACTCATTCAAGTACTGGCAGTAAAGTCAGTTCTTCAGAAAGGTCTCTCACCACTCTATTATAAATAACACCCCAGTTTTTGTCACCTTACTATAATTTATGCTTGTCTCTACTAAATATCAGATTATATATTCCTTTCTCTTTTTGTCTTCTTTCCTGATAGAACACAAATTCTACAAGAACTTGGATTATGTTCATTACCGTGCCTAGAACAATATATGGAGCACAGTAGAGGAAAACATAATGAGTGAATGAATGAATTCACTATAACTATTCTGTCTCCTGTACATTTTTATAGCTTTTATAGCTTGTATCTCAAAATTTAGCATATCAACTTGCAACAACAGGAGTTTTGTCTCTGCTTATGGCTGCGTCCCCAGTGTCTAGAACAGCGGCTGGAGCATAGGAGTAGCTAAATAAGTAACCTTAAATGTTGTTTACTATGAAAATTTTTTAAAAAGTTCCTGCACTCTAATTTCAAGAAAGAAAATGAATGATTGTTCTTTGATTATACTGACAAGTAGCACCGGAACCAATTTTAAATCCAACCCAATCAATCAATGACAACTCTCTATTAGTAATAGCCACACTTGGGAAAACCCCAAACTCTATACACACCAGCAGTGTTTTGCTCTGAGTGACTGTTCTACAAGTACAGCTCTCACTTGCTTGGCAAACAATGAACTCAGTTTTTGGTTTCGGTTATTGAGTGGCGGCCTCCTTTCTTCGAAAAGAAAGATGATGGTGCCTGGCCATCATGGAAAAACACAAAGTTCTAAGTGCATACAAATATTAACTCATGACAATCCATTTGAAAAACAGGACAGGGACAAGGAGGTGCTGTGATTATTCTCATGTAAGATATAAATAAACGGAGGTACTTAGTTTATATCTTAAATGAGAAGTGGGTGCTTATCTAAGGTTATAAAACTAATATATTTTAGAGCTGGTATTTAATTATTATTAAATACAATTATTATGGCTTCAGAGTCTGTGTTCTTAGCATCTGTACTCTATGATCTCTGTAGAAATACTGAAACACACAGTTGGCATTGTTTCAGCAGTAAGTTTTGTCTAGAAGATGAACTTCCTCACCTATGCAAATGATTTTCAAAGACCTGCCTCCAACAGCCCTGGGGTAAATTTTAAGCAGAGGTCAGGGGAGGCCTCTGTGAGATGGTGTAAGTAGTGAGGCTTGTGAGAGACCTCGCTTTCTGCTTTTCATAATCAGAGTGATGAACAATTAGGATAACTGCCCTTGGGATCTGTAAATGTATCTATTGGGTATTGAATCTGGGTCTTCCAGAAACTCATCCATTGAACCACTAAATAGCTGTCAAATAGTAATGATTCTCTATCACTAACTAATTCAGACAAGCCACTGAGGCAGAAAAACATCTCAATTTATGGCCTCTTCCCTCAGTCAAAGTATTTTTTGTCGTAGCATCTATTTCTATTGATAAAGCTAAGACAGAACGCAATTTATCATCACCCAAGTCTTAGGATTCTTGGACTTTGGAGTTATTGGTCAACTAGCAGAATAACTTAAGAAAGTTACAATTTGGATAAATACTTTGCGGAATTTAAATCGTATTTGAAATTTTTCTTTTCTGAGTAAAATCCACTATTTTTTTTTTTTTCACTGCAAAGAAGAGTTCTGTCAAAAAAAAAAAAACCTCATGTAAGTTATTTCATCTCTCTGGGAATTTGTATATTTATCTATAAAATAATCAGTTGGGAAGTGGCAATTTCTAAAGGACCTTTCATTCTATGAAGACTTGATAAATCAGAAATCCAATTATGTGCATTATAGGCATACCTTTTCTCTTTTTTTCTCCTTCCTCATTTTTTTGTGCTTTTACATAGAACATTTTGTATAAAACTAGAAGTGAAAAATTTTAGTCAAATGAAAAAAAAAAGGAAACTATTCCTTTTTTTATAGACATAGTCTACAGGAAAGATTTATATTAGATAAGGCTTTTATTTATCTGTTTACATTTTATCCAGTTTTTGAATATTTACCTTCTGCATGCCATTTGAATCAGTGCCACTACAAAGATATTGAAACTATTACGATTCCTTCACTTATTTTCTTGTGACCCTGACCAAGTTACTGATCTCCTTGAAACTCCAGTTTTCCATATTTAAAAAAGAAATAACATTTATAATCTTGCATGGTTGATATGATAATTCATATCATATATGAATTATCATATGATAATTCCAGGGCATGGCATACGTAATACTCTTTTCACTTAGTTTGTCCTAAAGTAGATTCTCAACTAAGCTAAGCTTTCTTCCCTTCCTTGTACTCTGCTCCCTTGATGAGCACCCTGAGTTAGTCTAAAATCCCGCTGATGCTTATGTCATGCTCTTAATCAATGATTATGTCCCTACTTCAAAATCCTAATCCAAAATGGATCATCTTATTACCTTTGTTTGTCCATGCTCCAGTCCTCCCTATAAACCTCAGACCCTTTCATAAGTAACCCCCTTCTTGGATTTGGCATCTTATCTTTACATCACAGCTTCTAATATAGAATTTTCTCTTTTCTCCAAAATCACCAGCCCTTCTCTATCCCATCTACTTTCTGCAGTCCCACCTGTCACCTAGAAAACAAAACAAAACAAAACAGATAGTACTGAGCTCAATCTAAATCACTTTATTTTCTCTTCTCAATTTTTACCCCAGAGCCCAACTGAATACTATACTTGATTGGACTAGACCGTAATACAGATTCATTTATGTTATAAGATTTGTCTGATGTATAAGACAGAGGCTTTGTGACATTCTTTATGCTGTATTTAGAATAGTATAGTCAGTATGAACATTTACGCTTATTAGCAATGTCAAAAACTGAGTGTTTCACATGTAAAATGTGTTCAAGAAAGACTTGTAGAAAGAGTTATGGATAATTGACCTAACACTTTCTACTCCTCACCAAATTATCTGCCATGGCCATCATGCTGTAACATCTAGGAAATTAAAATTACAGAACATGATATAGAGCCTGTTGGTCTGAGTTTGAATTCCAGCATTATGACTTATTGGTTGAGTAAACATGAACTAAGTTACTTAGCTTTATAGGTCTAAGTTTTCTCACCTCTAAACTAAAAATGATTGTGCCTATCTCAGAGGACCATGGTGGAGATTAAATAAGATATTACTATACTAATACTATTCAATGTTTAACACTTTAATACATAATTTAATTCTACCTTGTGTTTAATACTTGCCTTATGCATAGGTAATCTTCAATAAACTAAAATGTTAATATTATTTATCATTATTTTATTTTAAAAATTTTAAAAAATAAGTATTATAGAGGTCAAGTAATAGCCTCAAATCACATGGCTATTAAGAGGCAAAGCTGTGATTAGAATCCAACCAAAATGACCCTGAATTTTCTGAGGGTAATCTCTGAACATACTACAGCCTCTTCTTCTACTAGTCCTCTTTAAGCATTAGTGAATGCTCTTGAAATAAAGAAAATATTAGCTATAGAAAACACTAAAGGAAGCCAAATCATATAAATATTCCCTTTATTCCATTCCTAGATGGTGTAAAAAGATAGTATGCTTGTTTTCTAATATCATCATAAATTATTTTTATATTTCTTAAGCATTGCAGTTAAGAAAAACTTTTTCTGATAGTCCAAATACACATCAGCTTTGGCATCCCACTGCACTTGAGGAAGCAACATTGCTGGGAGAATTTTAAAGAATCAGCTTTATAAACGTCAATCAAGCTATTTGAGATAGAAATAATAGCCCTCTTCCAGGCATCTTCAGCACTTTGGTCCTCATTAAATGTCATGGAAGGGACACACAGCTCCGTTTTCCAGTTGGCCCAATTAACTGATGACCCAACACATCCATACTTCTGTCAACAACACAGGAAAATTAAGAACTTGGGTTCCGAAATTCCATCTCTGTGTATACAGATAATAGACCTCTTGAAAAAGCTTATATTATAGTCTTACAGATATCTGCTAAATAAAGTCAACTAAAGAAATACAAAACATTGTAATGCACATGCTACAAAAGACTTCGATTATCAGTTGATTTCTTTTTTGTCTTTTTATTAAAGACAATTACCAATAGAAGTGACCTTTTTCAGGTCATGTATATTATGGCGTTTTTGTAAAATTTTGCTTTTTACTAAAGTTGGTAGTAGTGGGAAGGATGTTTTGTTTCTTACTTCAGTACCTATTTCGGCATGATTTAATACATATTTGGATGAACAATAGATATTTTCACAGCCCAATGTTGCATATAGAAATAATGAAATAGCTTTGCCATTAAAATTTTCATTCAATTTCTCCTTGGAATGTGTTAACTGAAAACCACTTCTATTTTTATAGCTGGAAAACAGGCAATTTACTCTCATGAGGTTTTAGTATTCCAAACCAGCATAACTCTGGCACTCCCTAAACACCTCAGTAAGCAGAGAGAGCCTGTGAATTCAAACACTGGGATTGTGCATTATCTTCAAAACTTTGTTCAAGTTAAAACTATTATTTGCATACATATTGACCTGGTGTTATGATTACTTTTCTTAAAAATAAGACATGTTTAAGCTTAACTAAATTATAGAAAAAGAGAGAGAATAAACCAAAAAAAGGGGGGGAAAAAAAAAACACCGAAAAACAAAGACAACTCAACTTTGAAATGTTAAGAAATTAAAACATGGTGTACTTATTTGTTATTGGAATCCCATGCAAGTTTTGAGAAATTATATCACAGGGATGCCTAAAATAGCAACGCAAAATGTCAAATCTAGAGTTACAGGAAAGGACATTTCTTTATTTTCTTGAAATACAATGAAAATCTCCCTGAAGTATGATGAATTGCCCAACTATGGGAGAGAAGGAAAGAACAGTCTAACAGCTGCATTGCATATCAATTCCAAAGTAGGCCATTGATACCTATTTTATAAGAAAGGATATGTGATATATGAATCTCAAACTTTCATTATCTGAGAAACTCCTAGAATTTTTGAAATGGAAAGTTTCATAGAGATTATCAAGTCCAATTTTTTCATTTTAGACCACTAAAGAGATAAAGTGGCTTATCCAAGCTTAGAAATCAAGAAAGTGGCAATAGAGGGGTAGGAAACTATACTATTATTGTTTTATTTTTTCTCTTGTTAAAGAATGTCACCACTAAATGCACCTCCTTTTGTTTATAAATATATGCTATGGATCTACATGTAGCATTATGTGTTTATGTAGATCAGATATAGACCAGAACAGAAGGACCCAGGACATCTGGGACCCATTCCCCAGTTTTCTGCAAAGAACAGGAGTTCAAAGTACTCAAGGATAAGTAAATGCAAAAATTCCAGACTTTAAGGATATTAATTTATTTTGAAGTGCATTTATTCTATACATATTTCAAGCAAGATAACTAAATTATGCAAACATAATATTATATACCCCTTTAAGAACGTAATGCATATTGCACATATAACAATAAAGAAAGGAAAACTACATTCTAAATGATAATTATGTGTAAGAATTATAAGTTTAGAGGAAAATGTTTTATTGTATAGAAAAAAATTCAAAACCATTCTCACAGGGCTTCAAACCTCTGTCCAAATTTTTTTACTTAATACTCAGATTTCTTTACATTTGAGCAGACAAATAAGAAAGGTAAAAGAAATCAATATTCTCAACGTAGATATATAAAATGGGGAAGAAAGGGAACTCCCTTTTAAAAATAAATCTAAATAAAATAAGCATCAGTGTTTCTTTTTAAGAAAGTTTCAGGAAATCTATTAAGATGCTATTTTGATATGAAATGTTTATTTATTTTTTTTATAAATTAAAACTAGAATACAACTTTAGAATATGCACATGCTCATCTATACCCAACTATTTCTAATGAAATATAACAATTCAGTCTATTCCTTTGTTTTATAGCTCCAGTAAGCAAAATATGAGGCCAACTTAAATCTTGTTTTTGAAGGTTTTCTGATTCTAGCATTGACTTTGGAGATAAGTCATCTACAAACTTCAAAACAGAAAGCACTTTTGTTCTCTATCAACTTTTACACATTAAATACAATTTCTCCTTAATGTAGTTATCAACATTTACCATTTAAAATTATTTTCTAAATTCATTGGAAATCAGATATGGGTTGATGTTGAAGTTTATAAGACAGACACTCTTATTCTCTCAATAGTACTAATACAATGTTGGCGTGGAAAATGGTAATATTGTAGAATTTAAAATACAAGAAACTGTTCATACAAATCAGTACAGTTTGAAATATAAATAATAAGGAAAAGAGGGAATAATCATAAAAGTTACTAGCCCTGAGAGGAAAGAAACATATGCTGTCACTTGGGAGAAAAAAATATGTATGCTCCTGAAATAAAACCAATATGAGAGTAGGTTTCATCACAAAACCCAGAATAAAAGACTCCAACAAAAGTGTTTAAAGAATGACTCCACATCATCCATGAAATCAGGTAAAAAATGTCCCTCAGCACAGCTGGGAATACTGACACTCGCCATATAACTGTCAGCTACAGAGAGAATAGAAATCAGTGCATTAAAATAGGAAGTCCCAACACTTGCCAGGTAAAAAAACACACGTTGATAAACAAAGACGCCAAACCGAGTTATTGGTTCCATGAAAATGCACAAGATAAAGTTAATTTTAAAGAGCAGCTACCCCTTCCATAATTGAGACTTTTGTCTTCTTTTTAGAACTACAAATGTTTTTATTAAAGAGGACTTCAAAAAGCGTTCTGCAAGCTTACTTAAAATTACTTTTGAAAAACCTGTTTTCCACCCAGCCCCCCATAACGAGTTACGAATGTAGGTAGGTTTCTGATAACCTATATCGGAGTGACACACTTACTGCCATTTGTTGTTAGCTATTTGTAAATGCAATCTTCTTTATGCCACATGTGGCAGCCATTCTCTAAAGGACTAGATTAGTTGTGAATGTAAAAATATTTATAACATATTTATATTTTGACTCGAGTTTAAATTTTAAAGCAAGAAAAATATCAAAGCATAACTACGTCAAACATCACCTAGGGGTGAGTTAAAAAATTGCTCTGACAACTTTAGAGAAACAATAACTAGCTGTATGCAAACACTCTCAAATGTGTTCAGAACAATAAGAATATTATAATCAAAATTTACTCAGATTCTCAAAGAAACATTTAGTTCAGGAAAAAAGATACAGGCAAGTATAACTTATTAAAGGAAAAGGTGACTGTTAAGGAAAATAGGAGAATGAGCCTCTGACAAACATAAACAGTAACACTTGCAAAGCAATTTGTTATTCGGAATGTACGTTAAGGTTTGTCACATGAGTTGGAGACTCTACCCCTTAAGCTCTCCGTTGGGATGTAACACAGGTAACATTATAAATACTTCTCAAGACAATCTTAGGAAAAGCTTGCCATTCTTAGGCTCCTATCTCAAACCATAAGAAATGATAATAAATGTATATCCATTACCATTTGATAAATGCATTTGCAAAGCAAGAAACAAATGGACCTCATAACATCCAAACAAAATTTGCTGATACGATAAAAGGAGATATTAGACAAAATAACTCAAGATCAATATGGACTAAATGCTCTCAATATAAGCAGATATACCAATTAAAAACCTTTCATTTCTTCATTTTGGGTTCTAACAATTTGATTTAAAGTGTTTCTCATAGTTTTAACATTTACTGTGAAAACATTACTGAAACTTACAAAAACTTTATTTTATTAATCTTTTCTACCCTGAAAAATCTGCCTCTCTTCATGTCTACCCCAGAGTAACATTTCTCTGATCTCATTTCAGGTGCCTCTTAAGAAATTTTTACTGCAAAACAGAGAATTTTTAGAAGTCACTAAAAAGCGCTCCCTTACCTTCTAAACCTGCTTCAATCAGCCCAAACTGTTCCAATAATTTAACAAAAAGCACAATGACGATCAGAACTGCTATCATTTCAAGCCCCTCCAAGTTCATGGTCAGCTAGGTCATGGTCCGACAACAGCCAGTGAGAAGTGCTTGTCTGCCTGGCTTTCTTTGTAAAGCCATTAAACTACATTAAGAAGGCTATTGCCAGAGGAATAGGGGAGGAGGAGAGGGAGTGAGAGGGAGAGACAGAGAGAGAGAGAGAGAGAGAGAGAGAGAGAGAGAGAGAGAGAGAAGACGATGAGATGGAGAGGCTGAGAGAAAGGGCTTCAATGAGAGAAAATGCATTAATCCTGTCTACTGTAACAGAGGCCAGAAGTGACAGCTGGATAAAGTCACCCTGTCGGAATTATCAGGTTCCTCGTTACACTCTTACACAGAGAGACAGCCATGCATGAAGGAACGCGCAGATCACCCGAAGACCCGGGAGGTCACCAGAAGGTCCCGAGGAAACATGACACGCGTCGGCAGGGATGGCTAAGCGGCCCCAGGACCAGCGAGCCCGCCTGAGCTGCCAGTG